>NW_028069369.1:0-14739 GCF_054177405.1 Leptonychotes weddellii
TACTATGTATTTACCCCAAAGATACAAATGTAGTGATCTGAAGGGGAACCTGCACTCCAATGTTTAAAGCAGCAATGTCCACAATAGCCAAACTATGGAGAGAGCCCAGATGTCCATTGACAGATGAATGGATAAAGAAGATGTGGTATATATATACAATGGAATACTACTCAGTCATCGTAAAGGATGAAATCTTATCATTTACATTGAAGTGCATGGAACTGGAGGGTATTATGCTGAGCGAAGTAAGTCAATCAGAGAAAGACAATTATCATATGGTTTCACTCATATGAGGGTTATAAGAAACAATTCAGAGGATCATAGGGGAAGGGAGGGAAAAACAGAATGGAAAGAAATCAGAGAGAAAGAAAAACCACGAGAGACTCTTAACTATAGGAAAGAAACTGAGGGTTGCTGGAGGGGAGGTGGGTGGGGGAATGGGGTAATTGGTAATGGGCATTAAGGAGGGCACGGATGTGATGAGCACTGGTGTTATATGCAACTGATGAATTATTGAACTCTACATCTGAAACTAATGATATTCTATATGTTGGCTAATTGAATTAAAATATAAATTGGGGATGAAATGGCCATGGGGGTGGTGGTGGTGGAACACAAGATGGTTCTGTACATTTAACTTAATATTTTATCAGGTACACATCCCTGTGGTATTAAGTGTTCTTCAAACACATTTTTAAAAAGCTGCCTGATTCCATCATGTGATGTTTTGTGGAGTAGTTGGAACAGAGATATTGAACAGTTAAGACTGTTTTTGTATTTTCATAAAATAATATTGTAATGAACATCCTTGTGGATAAGTCTTTGTGTTCATCTATTATTTATTTAGGATATTTTTATGGATTGAATTGTGTCTGCCTCTCCCCCACCAAATTAACATATTGAAATTCTAATCCCCAGTACCTGATAATATGACCTTATTTGGAAATAGGGTTGTTGCAGATGTAATTAGGTAATATGAGGGATTATGGGAGTAGGGAGTGTCCCTAATCCTTTAACCTCCAAATATTTTAGTTCCTTCCAAATTTCCTCTTGTGATTGAGTTCAAATTTCAAAGCATTGTGTTCTGAAAATATGCAGGGAATAATCCCAATCTTTTGGTAGTGGTTGAGACCTGATTTGTGATCCATTATGTGATCTATTCTGGAGAATGTTACATGTGCACTTGAGTAGAATGTGTATTCTTTTGCTTTAGGATGGAATACTCTGTATATATGTGTGAAGTCCATCTGATCCGGTGTAACATTCAAAGCCCTTGTTTCCTTGTTGATCTTCTGTCCATTGCTGTGAGTGGGGTGTTAAAGTCCCCTACTATCATTGTATTATTATCAATGTGTTTCTTTGGGTTTGTTATTAGTTGGTTGATATAATCCACTGTTCCCAAGTTAGAAGCATAAATATTTATAATTGTTAGATCTTCTTGTTGCATAGACCCTTTAAGTATGATATAGTGTCCCTCTTCATCCTTTACTACAGTCTTTGGTTTAAAATCTAATTTGTCTGATATAAGGATTGCTACCCCAGTTTTCTTTTGATGTCCATTAACATGATAAATAGTTCTCAACTCCCTCACTTTCAATCTGGAGGTGTCTTTAGGTCTAAAATGAGTCTCTTGTAGACACCATATGGATGAGTCTTGCTTTTTTATCCAATCTGATACCCTGTGTCTTTTGATTAGAGCATTTAGTCCATTTACATTCAGAGTAACTATTGAAAGATATTAATTTAGTGCCATTATATTGCCTGTAAAGTCCCTGTTTCTGTATATTGTCTCTGTTCCTTTCTGGTCTATGTTCCTTTTGGGGTCTCTCTTTGCTTACAGGATCCCCTTTAGTGATCACAAATTCTTTTAGTTTCTGATGGCCCTGGAAGCTCTTTATCTCTCCTTCTATTCTGAATGAATGGATTATCCTTGCTGGATAAAGTATTCTTGGTTGCATGTTTTTCTCATTTAGTACCCTGAATATATCATGCCAGCCCTTTCTGACCTGCCAAGTCTCTGTGACTAGGTCTGCTGCCAGTCTAATGTTCCTACCCTTGTACTTTAAGTACCTCTTGTCTCAGGCTGCTTTCAGAATGTTCTCTTTATGTCTGAAATTTGCAAACTTCACTATTATATGTCTGGGTGTTGATCTATTTTTATTGATTTTGAGGGGAGTTCTCTGTGCCTCCTGGACTGAATGCCTGTTTCCTTCCCCAGATTAGGGAAGTTCTCAGCTATGATTTCCCCTAAGATAGCTTCTGTCCCTCTCTCTCTTCTTCCTCTGGGACACCAACAATTCTAATGTTGTTTTGCTTTGTGGTATTGCTGATTTCTCAAAGCCTCCTGTCATGGTCCATTAGTTGTTTTTCTCTCTTTTCCTCAGCTTCCTTTTTTCCATAATTTTGTCTTCTATGTCACTGACTCTCTCTTCTGTCTCATTTACCCTAGCTGTTAGAACATCCATTTTAGACTACATCTCAGTTAAAGCATTTTTTATTTTGGCCTGATTAGATTTTATTTCTGCATTAAGAGATTCTCCAGTGTATTTTATGCTTTTTTCAATCCCAGCTAGTAATTTTATAATCGTTATTCTGAATTCTAGTTCTGACATTTTACTTATATCCATATCGATTAAATCTATGGCAGAGTATTATATCTGGTTCTTTCTTTTGTTGTGAATTTCTCCCTCTAGTTATTTTGTTCAGGGAAGAACAGATGAATGAGAGAATAAAATTAAAAATATCAACCACGACCCCAGTGAAATACACACTAGGCAAATCTGAAGAGGTCAGAAACCAAAAAAGGGGAAAAAGAGAGAATATAATCTCACACCTGGACAAAACAGGATGATCTACTTGGACCTAGGTGTATTTTGGTCTGTTAGAAGACACTAAATCCCAAAATTGTAGAGAAAGCAAAAATTATATATATATATATATATAATTGAATACAGTAAAAGGAAGCCTGAAGGCTTTTCATGCTGCTTTAGAGGATTAAAAAAAAAGCAAAAATGGCAGTGCCCCATCTCCAGCCCTGGAGCTGAATGATCTCTGCCCCCACTCTTCAGGGCACCCTCAGGGAAAAGCAGTCAATCCCTATTGTGTGTGCCAAACTCTGTAGACTCCTGCAGTGCACACCCACACCAATCCTCCTAGGGGAGGGAGGGGATCTCACCAAGGCCCTGCTGCTTTCTGGGTCCCTGCTCCAGGAGCAGTTGCCTGATTGTGGCAGGGTCTCCCAGCAGTTGTCACTTGGAGACACTTGTAGCTTGGAGAATAGTCACCCAATCATGCCACAGTTCGAGATTTATGGCAACACTGAGCTGAGAGGCCACTCAGGGGCTCCCTGATTGTAGCCAGGTTCCCACTCCAATGCTTGGGAACTCTGCCACTCTCAGATACCCCCACTCTTTCTGTGACCCTGGGGACCCTGAGACCACACTGTCCCACCTAGGATTCTGCCCCACTTCACCACCTGAGCACCTTTCAGGCAGGGATATCCGTCACAAACACAGACTTCTAAAAGTTCTGATTTTGTGCTCCACTGCAATATCATTTCCCCTAGCCAGCTTACACAGGCTCCCTCCTCCCATGGTTTATCTTCCGATATATCCCCTCACATTCACTTCCCTGGACCTCCTACCTTGAAAAAGTGGTCGCTTTTCTATCTGTAGAATTGAAGCAATTCTTTTCTTAGATCTCAGGTTGAATTCACAGGTGTTCAGAATGATTTGATAGCTATCTAGCTGAATTCAAGGGAAATGAAATGCAGGTCCCCTACTCTTCTGCCATCTTCCTTCTCCCTCTCCCTCCCAGAACCATCTTGTGTTATTGGTATATACATTTGAAAAGAATAATGGAAGGTTATATACCAAAATGTAAGTGGGATGTTTTCTCTGAGTAGAAAGTAATTATGGGAAGTTTTTATTTCATTTTTATATTTTTCATATTACTTTTTAGACTAGGAAAACAAAAGATTTATTAAAATAAAAAGGAGGCACAAAGGGGAGGCAGGATCCAGCCTCAGAAACAAAGGCTTCAGCCTGTGGCTCTCCTGACAGGCCATCCAGATCCTGATTGGCCTGATACACATTGGCCTTGGTTCCATCATGGCCACCGTACTCTCTGGACACTACACAGCTATCTCGCTCTATGGAGGCTTTCCCTTCTGGGGAGGCATCTGGGTAAGTAATGTGAGTCACCCCACCCCACGAGTGAGTTCCCAGAATGTGCCAACACACTCAAGGCCACCTTGTTAAGTTGTGTGGCTTGCACCTTGCAGCAGGTTCCCAGCCAAGGGAACAAGCGGGGTGTGAATCCAGCCCAGGCCTTGCTTACCAAGCATGTTAGTTTGCTAAGGCTGCTGTGACAAACAGCACAGACTGAGTGGCCTACACAACAGAAATGCATTCTCTCACAGTTCAGAGGCTGGAAGTCCAAAATCAAGGTGTCACCAGGGTTGTTTCTTCTGAGGCCTCTCTCCTTGGCTTGCAGATGGCCACCTTCTCTCTGTGTCTCCATGTGGTCTCAGTGTGTCCATGTCCTAATAATCCCCTCTTCACATAAGCACACCAGTCATATTGGATTAGAGCCACACTAATGATCTCACTAAGACTTAAAGGCCCCATCTCCAAATATAGTCACATTCTGAGGTACTGGGGGGTTAGGACTTCAAAAGATGAATTTTGAGGGGACACTGTTCAGCCATAACACCAAGTGACAGCCCTTCAAGGTGCCATTCACCCAAAGTGGGCACATTTTCTAATTGGCTCACCCCACAGGTCAGGGAACTTTCTTCTCATTCATCAACCCAGGAGTGGCACCTTTTTCCAACTCATACAACAATGTCCATGTGTAAAAAGATGTATTGGTAATAGCTTTCAAGTGTTGTTCAACATAGGCCCACAGCCTGAGCTCCAGGAGAAGAACACTTGACCAGTGGTTGAGAGTGGCTGCCCAGGCACAGAACAGTCATTAAGCAATGGGCACTCAACCTGGAGTCCACAGATGGGCTTCAGAGTCCCCATTTTGGCAAAATATTTGGTATGCTAGATATGTATTTTTTTTCCTGGAAAAGTCCATAGCTTTCATCAGATTCTCAGGGTGATTTATGACTCCATAAAAGGTTAAAAACCACAGATCCTTTCTCTTCTCCAATTTACTGCTTTTTTGATTCTTTTGCATTCTCCCTAGCATCCTCTCAGCTACACACACACACACACACACACACACACACACACACACTCCTTCCTTCTCCCTGTCCTCCCTCCCACATCCTTTTTCTCTCTGCTGTTACAGTCTTTGTCTCTGGACTCACACACCTATCTATGATTCAAAACAACTTTTCTCACAAATAGCAAAACTCCAGAGTAACCTAGATAATCAAAGTCCTCCCCTTATCCCATGACATTTAAATAAAATCGCCTAGTGTTATCCCCCACCCTCATACCCACATAACACCTGCAAAATGGCAGGCTCATGTTCTTGGGAGAATCTTTCTCTAGTACCTACTCTTTCTTGTTTCCTTCTGGGTCTCATTCACTGAGGCTGTGGTCCTCTCTCTGCTTTGCATGGACTCAGACTTGGAACTCAGCCCCTATTCCTCTCCCCCAGCCCTGCATTTGTATAACCCATTTTAATGGAGTTTGGGACAATGGAGTGGCTAACACCATGGCCACAGAATGGCTTGCTATTGAGCATTGGATGCTAGTGAGTACTTTTAAGTGCCTGGAAATTTCCCTGGCATCTTCCCTTCCGCCAGGTTGATCAGCTCTCGTGACCATCCCCCCCTTTTATACCTGCAGGGCAGTTTTGTTCTTGGTTGCCTTTTTGACTCCAGGACTATGTATTTCCTAAAGATCATTAATGTCCTTTTCAAAAACAAAGGCCCATATTCTTTGGCACCTTAAAAGGACCCGAAGGGACCTCAGAAGGCCAGCCTCTTGTTCCCTTCCCTCCCCATCAAGTCTCTATAAACAGAAGGGTATAAGAATGAGATTTATTTTTCCACATTTAGGAAAAAATACCATTCCCTTTAAAAGGCATAGGAAGCTAGAGTAACTTTTCATTATAAAACCATTTCCACCCCATGGCACATGCATCTCCCCTGAGTGGGAGGGTGTGTGGGATAAGGGTTAAGAACACAGGGTCTGGGGGTACCTGGGTGGGTCAGTCAGTTAAGCATCTGCCTTCAGCTCAGGTCATGATCTCAGCATCCTGGGATCCAGCCCCGCGTTGGGCTCCCTGCTCAGCGGAGAGTCTACTTCTCCCTCCCCTTCCCCTCCTTTCCTTCCCTCCCTCCCTTTCTTCCTTCCCTCCCTCCCTTCCTTCCTCCCTCCCTTCCTCCCTTCCTTCCTTCCTTCCTTCCTTCCTCCCATGTTGACTTGGAGGCCCCAGCACAGGAACCTAGTGTGTACGAGAGAATGTGTGTGACCAGAATCCTGGAAGCTGGAAGATGGAACCCTAACCTGGGGACTTTTTCTAAACCTCCTCTCTTCTGTGCCAGTTTATTGTTTCAGGATCCCTCTCAGTGTCAGCAGAAAATCAGCCAAAATCTTCTTGCCTGGTAAGTCACCTCCTGACACAGGCTCTCCCAGCAGAGACCTATAGGAGACACACTCTGGGGAAAAGAAGGTTAACACAATCCCTCCCTCATCCTCGCACTTACATCTAACCAGACGCAGGGCACTGACACACATGCTCACTCATACTCACATGCAGGACCACATGAACCTGGACAGAGTCATGGTAGGAAGGAGTCCAGAAGATTCTGGGGAGGGAAGGGCAACACAGCCACCTGAATTAAGGCAGAGACAGAACAGTGTCCCTAAGAGGTGCCTACAGGAGGAGTCACAAAGCTCCTGGGGGCTCAGGCTCCACTCCTGACAGAGCAGGCCTCCAGCCATTTCTGCAGGGAAGCCAGGGGAAGCTCAACCACCTGCTTCCCTAAGGAATCCAGCCAAGCGAGCTCTGCTAACCACATGAACAAGGTCCCCTAGCAATAGACCAAGAAAGTACCTTTTTTTCTTTCACAAGCAGGTTGTCTAGGGTGAAGGGCCTCAGGATGGCCAGGTCCCTGTGCCAGATGAGACCTATTTGAAAATCTCCAAAGGGAAGCTCAAAATTCTGGGCATGTCTTTCTGCACATGGCCCAGAATCATGAAGGATCAGAACCTGTCATATCCCAAGACACAGGGGCTGAGCTTCCTACCTATCTCACACAGGATAAGCAGGTTGAGTGTTTCCCAAAGATTTGTCCTAGGGACACTTGTCCCATGAGATACTCTGTGAAGATGAGTAGGTAAACTTGGGGAAACCTCTATTTAGTAGTCCGCTCTCTGGAAGATCCATAATCCTTGTTAAAGGCTTTGACAAGTCTTACAGCAAAGACCTATTTAACTTTGTTTAACCCAGCTTTTTTTCCAAGTTAATTTACCCACACACTTTTTTGCACAGAACATCTCTTTCCTTACTACAGAATTAAGGTTCTAGAGATTCACATTAAGAAGCACTTGTTTAGTCTCTGTTCATCTCAGCCACAATAATTTTCCTCTCCCACCCTGACCCTCTGTGTCTTCTTCAGCTGAATGGCAGCTTGGGCTTGAACATCGTCAGTGCAATCTGTTCTGTGGTTGGAATCATACTCTTCATCATGGATATGAGTCTCGCCCCCACCTATGCCTACTCTCTCTCTTATTCCCACTATGCCACCTGGGGCGTGGTAAGTACCCCGCTGAACCAACGTTCCTCTGAGTTCTGATTTAGCTAGGTTTACCAAATTGTTAGAAGGCCCAAACCAAGCTTCTTCACCCAGCACTGTAGAGAAGAATCAGAACAGTGTGTAAAGCCCCCGACCTATAGCTTTACTGCTGTGCTACTTTGAGCACGTGACTTTTCTTAGTCTTAGTTTCTACCTTTATAAAACAGTACCTACCTTATAACATTGGCAGAATTAAATGCAATTATAACACACATGTGCCTCCAGCTGCTCACATTCTCACCTCCCTGCCCGTGACTGTGGACAAGCAGTCAGCAAAAGTTTTCTGCAAAGGGCCAAAGAATAAATATTTAAGGCTTTGCAGGCCCTCTGGTTTCTGTTGCAACTACTCAACCCTATCCTACAGTGGGAAAGCAGCCATAGAAAATACATAAGCAATGAGCATGGCTGTGTTCTGATAAAGCTTTACTTACACAAATAAGCAGCAGCCAGGATTTGGCCCATGGATCATAATGTACCAACCTGTGCTGACCAATAGAAATATAACGTGAGTTGCATGTCTGATTTTAAATTTTCTAGTCACCACCTTAAAAAAAAAGAAGAAAAAGAAACAGGTGCAATTAATTTTAGTATTTTATTTAATCCAATATATCCAAAATGGTCATTTCAACATGTAATCTGTGTAAAAAATTATCAATTTGATATTTTGCATTTTGGGTACTCGGTCTTTGAACTCTGGTGTGTATCATGCACATCTCACTTTGGGACTAGCCGCTTCCCAAATGTCCAACAGCCACATGAGACTTGTGACTCTGGGACTGACACGTGAGCGCAGCTACAGACAAGTCCTTGTAGATTCAGTCCCTCCATCTGCCCGGCAGCCCATCCTCTCCTTCCCAGTCACATGATCGAGGTGTTTTTCTAAAAGATGACTACCCTTTCCCTTAGAGAAGGAAGTAGTAGTGCCAGTAGTAAGTGTTCAAGTAACGATTCTTTTACAAACACACTTGACCCTCACAAAAACCTGGTGAGACGAGGTTAGGGGACTTCCTCAGAGCCACAGGGACAGTCCCCTGCAGAGCCCCACTTGGAGCCAGACCTCGGACGCCTGGACCAACACTCCTGACGTCCTGCTCGCTCTGGTTCCAGACCCCTGGCATGGCTATTTCTGGTGTGCTGCTTATCTTCTGCCTCCTGGAGTTCTGCGCAGCATGTGCATCTTCCCGCTTTGGCTGCCAACTGGTCTGCTGTCAGCACAACTACGTGAGTCCAGAGGCTCCTCGGTGGGTGGGAAGATTCCCCAAAGAGGGTGGAGACTAAAGGGATCTCCATGCTTCCCCTTCCTGCCCAGGGGCAGGAGAAGTCTCGCAGGGCGTGAAGGCCTCCATGCCTGCCTGGTCCTTCTCTCACCCTTATTAGTGCACCTCCTGTGCCCCCGTGTTTTCCAGGTGGGTGTGGTCCTCCCGAATATCTGTGTGGCAAACCCAGGGGTCATCCCAGAACCAGTGGACTTACCACCAACTTATTTCAACGAGGTCCAGGGCTCCAGATAAGCAAAGCCAAAGCTTCTAGAAGCAACTTTCAAAGAGACCAAAAGAAGACCTCCCCTTTCTGGGCTTCTGAAACCCAGGATCCCCCTTCCTTGACAATCTAAGGGAAATGTTTCTCTAGCTGCATGCATCTTGACTTCATTCAATTCCGCATGGTAAATCTTGCAGTTCCTCTATTAAAAAGGAGGCAGAAATTTAAAGTGGATTTTAACAAAGAGATCCTCCCTAGGGCATTTGTGCCTGGGGCCTTGTGTGCTTCCCTGTGTGAGCTCATGGGTTGGAAGTGCCAATGTCTAGACAACCCAACCTTCACTCTTTCAGTCATTCGTTTGTTGATTAAATATGTACCGAGTATTTGATGTGTTCAAGGAAGTTTAACACTGGGAAACACAACAAAGTCCCTGACTTCAAGGAACTTCTGGCCTCACAGAGAAGACAATTATGCAAGCAATTTTCTCTAACACAGGGCAGAATGTGGGGACTCACAGAGAGAGAACAGAGAGGGCTATGATTTATTCTGACAGTGATCGGGACAGCAGAGAACAAGCCTGGTTGAGGAAGCAACACTTGAGTGGGGCATTAAAGGGGGTTTTTTAGTGCCACACTGTTGGGGAGATCTTGGGACAGAGTGAGTCATCCACTACCATGACCAATCCTTTTATAAGCCCTGTGTCCACTGATGTAGCAGTGCTTGTGAATAAACATTGTCTTAAGATAAGGTATCTCCCAAAGTTATGAGGCTAATATATCTTTATTTATAAAAGGATAGAGACTAATTCAAAGAGAAATGGCTATGTCTATAACTTCTAGATCTACCCACATTAATCTAAATATTGTTATACGTGATGGCAATTGGCTTTGAAAAGTTTATATGCTGGCAGATAATAGCAACAATCTCTGACATCCAGGTGCCATCAAATTTCCCTTCACTACAGAAGCCCTGCAAGGACTCTCTGTTGTTGTCACTAAATACAGAACATGATTTTACTCTTGTAAATATTTTTAGCCTCTAATTTTATCCAAGAAGTTTCTTCTAAATGGCTTGCGGTTTAGAGCTCCATCTGCTGGGTGGCTCAGTCGTTGAGCGTCAGCCTTCGGTTCGGGTCGTGGTCCCAGGGTCCTGGGATCGAGCCCCACATCAGGCTCCCTGCTCCGTGGGAAGCCTGCTTCTCCCTCTCCCACTCCCCCTGCTTGTGTTCCCACTCTCGCTGTGTCTCTCTCTGTCAAATAAATAAATAAAATCTTTAAAAAAAAATAGAGTTCCATCTCCTGCATCTGTGTCTTCTTTGACCAGGAATCCTATGGATGCCCATCAGCTGGTCAGGAATGACAGAGATTCCAAGACTGCAGGTGGGTTTTCATTTGCTAGAACTGAACAGGTCTTAGGAAATCATGGACAATAAAAATGTAATATGGGGCATGTAATATCCTAGTTTTAGACCAGCCCTTCACCCATCTGTTTTGTAAGCTGAGATATTAGTACGTTGGGCTCCCCAAAAGGGACTGGCCTGGTTGGACCTCTCTTGGAGGTCTGGATGGGCAGAGCAAGTCTGGCCTTCTTTCTGCCCCTTCCTTACTGCTGCCTCTCACCGCCCCATCTGATTCCACACCTTCTCACTCCACAGAACTGAAACCCTCGACTATGATCTCCCACTTGGTTCTCAGAGTCTCCTTCCTGACTTGTCTGACCTGTGAGTTCACTCAGACACTCCTGATGAGTCTCACCTCCTATAGTGCGGGTTGTCTTGGAGAGCATATCTTCTCGCACACCTGGTGCTTCTCTGGATAGGTGGCACTTGCCACCTGCCACCTGAAATCACTCTGGGGCTTGGTGGAATAGAGTACCTTTCCTATCCTACCACCTGCCCTATTAGTCCTGGGTGCTAGACCGTTCATTCCAGATGGCCCCTTCACCAGCCTGAAGTGACAGCATGCTGCCTCCCGTGGACAGCAAAGTTTGTCCTTGCTCTGCACCGTTCCATAAGATGTTCATCTGCACAACTCCGTTCACTCCCAGCCTCCCCAGAACAGTGGAGCATAGACACTGGAAGAGACCTTGGAAATTTAACACCATCAGCCCAGCCAGGAGCACAAGCAGGACTAGAACCAAAACTCCAAATGGCCCATCCAAGGCTCCTTGCAGAAGCAGGGACACATCATAGAAAAATAGGGTGATGACAGTCAGAGACACTGTCTCTGCCTCCTGAGCTGCCACCACACTCCTGGCTTTCTCCCCCAACTCCCCATCCAGTGACGATTTTGCTGTCCTCAAATTCACCAGTACCCTCCAGTAGCTCTGTTTCCATATTTATCTCACTTGACCTCTGTAGGATTTAACCCAACAAACCACTCTCTCCTTAAAACACTAGGCTAGTTCTGCACCAGCTTCTCCAGATGCCCTTTTCACTCTCTTATGCGAGCTCCTCTCTCTCTCCTTGGCCCTTGAGCATTGCTCTCCAATATGGCACTGCCCTTGGCCCCTTTTCTCAGCCCAGGTACTCAAGCTCGTCTCCTGGGAACCTGAGATTCAAATCTGAAGGGAGATGGAGATTCAAATGTGCTAATCAGTGCATGAAAGCGCTATAAAGTGTTTATACTGTTTTTCAGTCAGGCCTTGAGTCCCAGGGCTCATCACTCCCCAGTTGGGGATTTCTGATGAAAAAGGTCGTTCTATTTCCTAGTTGATATGCCTGCCCCCATCTCCTCCATCGGCAAGTTCAATTGCCACCTCCACAGGGAAGCTGTCTTAGGTTCCCATGGCCAGAAGCATCTAAGGAAAAGCAGGCCTGTGGTGGGAGCAAGAGGGAAGTGTACAATGTGACCTGGCAGTGATGATGTTCAGGGTTTAACCTTGAGGGGTTTTTTTTATCTTGACTGAAAAAAAAATCTGATTTTTGTGTTATCGTTGAAAAAAACAGTAGAAGTGTGGCTATGTGTCCCAGTAGCGACTTCACACTTGGAACATTTATATAGCTCCTGCCAAATACCCTAAGACCTTCGGGATTCCACTGGGGAGGTATACTCAGTCTTTGGAGGGTGCATTACAACATCAGTAGGTGTGTCGTGTCAAGGAAAGACCTGTTTCCCAGGACCCCAGCCCCAGTGTCATGTTATAGCCCATACTTCCCTGACTTTTCCTTCCCAGGACTCTTACTGCCCACAGTTTACACCATTCAGATGGAGTCAGTCTTCCTGGGTACAGACACAACATCTTCAACAGCTCCTAGCTCTCTTGCCAGTCTCAGGATGAGACTTAGCAGTGTTACCGAACACTTCCTAGAATGAGAAGTATCCTCTTGCTTCCAGGAATGAGTCCCCTACATACCCACTCACTCAGTCCTCCAGTGACAGGAAGTACCTACTGGATGCCCGGTGCTGGATGCACAGTGGTGAACGGAGCAGATGTAGTTCCTGCCCTCCTGGAGAGGACACGCCTGAGTGCGTGACAGGCGAGTCACATGATCGGTTAAGTGATGAAAGTGATGGGGAAACAAACATGGTGTTCGTCTAGACATTACTGGGGAAGGGGAAGAGGGCAGAGTTTCTGAACGGAAGGCCCCTCTAAAGAGGAGATGTGAAGAATAAGAATAACTAGCCATACAGAAAGTGAAGTAAAAACCAATCCAGGCAGAGAGAAGAAGCCGTGCAAAGCTGTCCTTGTGGGAAAGAGCTTGGAGTGTCCGGGAAACTGGAAAGAAAGCCAGTGCAGCTGGAATCTAGTGAAGGAGATGGAGAATGTCTCAAGAAGGGGCTGGAAAAGCAGGCAGGGGCCACAGAGGGCATTGGATTTTATTCTAGGGCTAAAAGCCATTTTAGAGGCATTGGGTGGCTTTATGCAGGAGAGTGATGTAATCCGGTTTACAGTTTGAAAGATCATTCTGCCTGCTTTGTAGGGAAGGGATAGGAGAAGGGTGAAGGCAGGAAGCAGGGGGTCCCAGAGGAGATTCAGTGATAGTCCAGGACAGGAGGTGGCAAACTAAGGCCTGTGGGTGAGCCATATCTGGCCCACCACTTGTTTTTGTCAATAAAAGTTTTATTGGAACACAGCCAGGCCCATTTGTTTGCTGGTTGCTTCTGTGCTACAACAGCAGGGTTCAGTAGCATGACAGAGACCATACAGCCTGCAAAGCCTAAAATATTTACTATCTGGTCCTTTGCAGACAAGGGTGCTGACCCTAGAGATAGATGATGATGATGATACAGTTATTGTCCTTTGTGTACCAGAATCATGATGTTCCAAGCTATTCACTCACGGTGGGAAAGAATTGGCTATGACCCACTTATCTTCTCTTGCCCTTGGCAATCAGACTCTCCCAGTGAAATCAATTAAGATGGGAGCTGTAAGCCCATGACCACAGTTAGAGGAAGTGCATGGGGAGATAGGTTCCCATTAACAATCCACTGAATGCCTGGACTAGGTAGTTGACAGAGGAGACAAAGAAGCGGGTTTGGGACATGGCTTGGCAGGGAGATCTCTAGGGTTCATGGACTGTGTGGGATGGGTGGAAGAAGAGGGGGAAATTGAGGGCAATGTCAAGGTTTCTTCCTTAAGTAACTGGGTGAACAGCCGTTTACTGGAATGGGGAAGACTGGTGTAGGAAAAAGTTTCAGGAGAAATCCCAAATTTCAGTAATATTGTCCTCAAAAGTTTATAGGAGCATACCATTCCAGAGGTGGCCAAGAACTTAAAGATAACCTCTATTTGATACTTGAATATCCTCTATCATTGCCCCTATATGTATAATATCGGCATTCACCTGGGAGCCTCTTGGCCCTACCCCAGCCCTGCTTAATTAGGAACTCTGAGGGTGGGGTCAAGCAATCTGTGTTTTAGCAAGCCTGCCGGGTGATTCTGATGCTCAGCCAAGTTTGAGACTGCTCCACAGAACCTTCTCAAATGACTTCTCCTTCTCATTTTGAGCACCGTACATGGTGCTGTATATTTTGCATGTCTCCAAAGGCAGCCCACGCCATCCTTAGGCAACTCTACTGAGAAACTCTGCAAAAGAATGAACTGCGTCTAAGTTGAAATTCAGATAAGACACTCCCCAAGTTATCATCTAGAAGATAAAAGGGTGACCCTCCCCTTTGGAGTTGAGTCCAGAGTGCTGGATAAGACTCAGTCCCAGCCTATCTATTTCCTGCCAAAACCTCCCTCACATTCCCTTTGGCTTCCTCTTCCCCCCACTTCCCACCCTAGTGATGCTACTGTCAAGTACACCTTTTTATTATTATTATGTTATGTTAGTCACCATAGAGTGAATCATTAGTTTTCGATGTAGTGATCCACGATTCATTGTTCGCGTATAGCACTGAATGCTCATTACAACACGTTCCCTCCTTAATACCTATCACCGGGCTACCATCCCCCCACCCCCCCTCCCCTCTGAAACCCTCAGATTGTTTTCAAGAGTCTCTCATGGTTCGTCTCCCCCTCTAATTTCCCCCCCTCAGTTTTCCCTTCCTTCCCCT
>NW_028069370.1:0-7896 GCF_054177405.1 Leptonychotes weddellii
AAATAAATAAATAAATAAAAAAAACAATATTGTACACTTGAAAGTTGCTAAGACCTTAGATCTTAAGTGTTCTCACCACACACATGAAAAATGGTAACTATGTGAGGTGCTGGATGTGTTAACTAACCTTATTGTGGTAATAATTTTACAATATATACATATATGAAATCATTACACTGTACACCTGAAACTCACACAATGTTATATATCAATTATATCTCAATAAATATGGAAAAAAAGATATAAAAGATGGAAATTGTATATTTTTTTGATGGGGCTGACATTGTAAAGAATTTTATGGAACTCTTAAGTTTGAGATTCTTCAAGAAACACATAATGAGTATTCCATGGAGATGCTTCAGGACATAATTAAATTTGAAATGTATTTTGAATCATCACTACAATTTTATGCCTAATGGCATAATTGTAATACCAATAAAAACCAAAGAAAGAGGCTAACATTTTGAAATTTATGTTTGTGCATATAAAAATTACCACTAGCCCTTCAATGGAACTATACATATTTATGGTTCCATTCCAAGTATAACTATGAACTATGGTACTTCACTTTAATGGAAAATTAGACAGTAATCATAGTGATTGGAGGACAAATTTTAATTTAACTTTAACTTTAATCCAGTATATTTCTTTTAGAAGTTGGTGTGTCCAAATTTCCACTGGACATTTGCACACTCACTAAGAGAATAAACTATATTCTCCCTCTTACCCACCTTTCAGATTGGATACACAGAATCCTGAAGAAATGAATGTCAACAGATCTGAGGAGCAGTTCCATGCTATAAACCATGCAGAGCAAACTCTCCACAAAATGGAGAACTACCTGAAAGAGAAACAACTGTGTGATGTACTACTTATTGCTGGACACCTCCGAATCCCAGCCCATCGGTAAGTATCCTTATGCAGACAGATCTGAATTCCATGAGTATAGCATGTGAATGAGAATGAATTGGTCCACTGAAAACAAATTAGAATGCTGAGGAGAATATATTTTTATCTTCCTACATTGAAAAAGCATTAGCATATATGATCCATTTCCCTGTGTGATATTTAGAAGAGCCAAACTTCAGAGAAATTGATGTAAAACAACACAAACCCTCAAAAGAAAATCAACCTACTTAATTTACCTTTCTAATTTCACTACACTTTACTAAACTCTGCAAGATTTATGCAGATAACAAACTCAGCAATGTTACAAACTATGCAAGATTCATGCAGATAACAAACTCAGCAGTGTTACAAACTTACTGATTGTACTTCATGATTTTCAATGAAACTACTGACTAATTTAAGTTCCTATGAAACATTCCTATTTCAAGGTTGGTTCTCAGCGCAGTGTCTGATTATTTTGCTGCAATGTTTACTAATGATGTGCTTGAAGCCAAACAAGAAGAGGTCAGGATGGAAGGAGTTGATCCTAATGCACTTAAATCCTTGGTGCAGTATGCTTACACAGGTAAAGTGGCATGTATTAAGTCATTCAATCCTCACAATAACCCTACATTATATAATCTACATTATTATTCCAACTAGAAATGAGAAAACTGAAGGATCTACCTGTTAGGTAACTTTCACAAGGTAGTAAGGGGCAGAATCAGAATTTAAATTCAGTAGTATAAAAGAATAGGAGGTAAATAATATGTTATAAAAATTTTGACCATGAGAGAATAAAACTATTTTAACACAAAAATACAAGGACATGTCTGTCTCTCTCTTGAATGGTGTGGGTACATTCTCATTTTTTAAATATATATATATATAATAGAGTATGTGAGAGGGGAGAGGGTCAGAGGGACAGGGAGAGAGAATCTCAAGCAGACACCATGCTCAGCACTCAGAGCCCAATGGGGGCTTGATCCTAAGACCCAGAGATCATGACCTGAGCTGAAATCAAGAGTTGGACACTTAACTAACTGAGCCACCTAGGCACCCCCATTCTCTTTTGTAAAAACTAGAATTGTAGTATTCCAACTCTATATTAGAGACATAGTCTCTTCCTTTGAAATAATAAAGTCATATTTACTCAAACTATAAGACAAAGGTAACAAGATGAGTTTGGAAGCCAATAAGTATTTATTTATATATTCCAACTTTAATGAGCAATAATTGGCAAATATAATTGTATATATTTAGAGTATACTATGTGATGATTTGCTATACATACACAAGTGGAATGATTACATAGATGAAGATAATTAATGCACACATTATCTCAAATAGTTAATTCCTTTTTTGTGGTGAGAATGCTTAAGATATACTCTCAACAATTTTCAAGTATACAGTACCCAATACCATATTATTAACTATAGACACCATGTTGTACATTAGATCCTCACAACTATTTATCTTATAAATGAAAGTTTACACCCTTTGACCTACACCTCCCCAGTTCCCCCTCCCAGCCCCTAGCAACCACCAATCTACTTGCCATTTCTAAGAAATCAGAGGAAAAAAAATATAGATATATTTCCTTATCCATTCAATTGTTGAAGGACATTTAGGTTGGTTGTTTCCATTTCTTAGCTATTGTAAATAATAGTACAACAAACATGGGAGTGCAGCTATCTCTTAAGATCCTGATTTCATTTCTTTGTATATATAATCATGAGTAGGATTTTTGGATCATATGGTAGTTTTATTTTTTAATTTTTTTCGAACCACCATACTGTTTTCCATAATGCTGTATTAATTTACATTCCTACAAACTGCATAAAGGTTCTCTTTTCTCCAAAACCTCACCAACATTGGCTATCCCTTCTTTTGATTTTGATTTACATTTCCCTGGTATTTAGTGATGTTAAGCACCTTTTCATATCCCTATTGGTCATTTGTATGTCATTTCTGGGGGAAAAAAAAAAAGATCCAGGTTACTTGCTCTTTTTTATTTTTATTTATTTTTTATTATTTTTAAAGATTTTATTTATTCATTTGAGAGAGAGAGAGGGAGAACATGAGGGGGAGTGGAGCAGAAGGAGAGACAGAAGCAGACTCCCTGCTGAGCAGAAAGCCCAATGCAGGGCTGGATCCCAGGACCCTGAGATCATGACCTGAGCCAGAGGCAGACACTTAACCAACAGAGCCACCCAGGCACCCCTACTTGTTCTTTTTTAATTGGATTATTTGTTTTCATGCTATTGAATTATATGAATCCTTTATATATTTTAGATATTAACCCCTTATCAGATATATGGTTTGCAATATTTCTTTCATTCTGTAGATTGTCTTTTCAATATATTTTATATTTCCTTTCTGTGCAGAAGCTTTTTAGTTTGATGTAGTCCCACTTGTTTATTTTAGCTTTTGTGGCCTGTCTTTTGGTGCATTACCAAGAAATTATTGCCAAAACCAATGTCAAGGAGATTTTTTGCTGTTTTCTTCAAAGAGTTTTATGATTTTGTTCATTAAGAAATTAATATTCTCCTGAATAACCAGGCCAAGTTTCAATGTCTGTAGCAGGTGAATCTTAGATCTGAATCTGAGAATAGTTTATAACTTCTCTGGGTCTCATGAGATATGGGCAGGTCTCTCCCTTCAAAATCCATGACAAAAAACAAACAACTCAAGAAAGTCTGCTGATGGACAAGATCATTTCACCACATATTTTAGAGGTTGAAACAGATATAGAGCATCTCACAGTATGTATTTACTCTTTCATTTATGCTTATAAAACCATATAGAATCCATATTAAGGCATTTTACAAGGAGAAAATATAAAGAAATAGTTTATAGTACATATACTCCATATGAAATATCATTTTTTATAACTTACTTATACTTTGGCTAAAACAAACAAAAAAAGAATATGACAAAGTGCAAAATAACTTACATTTCCAAAAAGTCATCAACAATGCTTCCTTTGAAAATTTTATATGTATGTGCATACATACATATTTAAATATATATATATTATATCTCAATATAAAGGAAATAGCTTAAATAGCTCTGATCTCATTAAAAAAAAATCTCTTCACAGATATTTTCAAACAGAGCCAGTTTTTTATATCTAAGAAAATGATCATACAAACATTTATTTGAGGACTGTTAGCAATATTATTTTTCTTTTGAGACAATACCAGGTATCAGTTCCAGGCATAATATCTGAGCAAATTCATCCTTATCAGCTAATAAATGCAGACAGACACACAAAAACATAGACATATAACCTCAATGCTCTACTTAGTTATCAAAATTTTTTCCATACAAATGATAATTACCTGTATGGTCGTTGTACAATATGACAAAATACTCCTTGAGTCATAGTATTTACAGTTTTTTATATAAGATTTATTATTTATTTATTTATTTATTTATTTATCTATCTATATGTTTACTTATTTATTTTATTTAGGTGAAAGAATTGTAGATTTTTCTTTTTTTCTTTAAATTCAATTAGCCAACATATAGTACATCATTAGTTTCAGATGTAGATATAAGATTTAGATGAGGTCTAAGATGACAAAGAAATAACAAGTTGCTGTTCTTTGCAATAAAGGTGTTCACTGTTCATTTGCTACAGTTGTCTTTGATAATCTAGTCTGGCTCCCTTCAGCCATCTTATTAATATTTTTACAGACTCCCTTGCATATGTTGGCTTTTAAAGGTATTTCCATAGTGGTTACTGTGCACTAGAAATGATAGCCCTAGTAATGAGAGAAATTGAAAAATTCAACTAGTTAGCACATATGTGTCTTACTTTGGGGACATATAATCATTCTTTACTTTTTCAAACCATCTAGGTGTTCTGCAATTAAAAGAAGATACTATTGAAAATTTGTTGGCTGCAGCTTGTCTCTTGCAGCTGACTCAAGTCGTTGAAGTCTGCTCCAATTATCTCATAAAGCAGCTCCATCCTTCAAACTGCTTAGGAATTCGATCATTTGGAGATGCCCAGGGCTGTACAGAGCTCTTAAGTGTGGCACATAAGTACACAATGGTAAAATAAATTATTTCAAATTAACTTGTAGTAATATTATATTAACACAATATCTAACTTACTGATTTGTTTACTGATATGTATGTGTACATGTGCATATGTGTATGTGTATATAAATATATAATGTATGGGTGTGTGTATATATATGCACACAGCCTTTCCAATGTAAAGACTATAAAATTGAAGAGCAATATAAATTTATTTGCAAATGACTTGCACATAGTGGATATTAGATAAAAATATTTGGTTGAGCTGTACTCAAGCAAGTTTCTCATTTTTTAAACTGAAAAGGTTTAATTAAATCTCAAAGCTTGGAGAAATGAGAATACTGCAAAAAATTAAATCATGTAAGGACATATTTCAAGTCATATCCGCAGTATTAGGAAAATCTACTGTCCGTGATTTCTTTTTCTTTAAAGATTTTTTATTTATTTGACAGAGAGAAAAAGAGAGAGAGAGCACAATCAGGGGGAGAGGCAGGCAAAGGGAGAGGGAGAAGCCTGATGTGGGACTCGATTCCAGGACCCTGGGATCATGACCTGAGCTGAAAGCATATGCTTAACTGACTGAGCCACCCGGGGGCCCCATCCCTGATTTAAGTTTTTATTTACATTCCAGTTAGTTAGCATACAGTGCATTATTAGTTTCAGGTGTACAATTTAGTGATTCAACATGTACATACAGCACCGGTGCTCATCACAAGTGCACTCCTTAATCCCCATCACCTATTTAACCCATCCTCCCACCTACCTGCCCTCTGGTACCCATCAGTTTGTTTTCTATAGTTAAGAGTTTGTTTCTTGGTTTGTCTTTTTTTCCCCCCGTGATCATTTGTTTCTTAAATTCCACACATGAGTGAAGGCATATGGTATGTTCCTTTCTCTGACTGACTTATTTTGCTTAAATACTCTGTAGCTCCAACCACATTGTTGCAAATAGCAAGAGTTCATTCTTTTTGATGGCTGAGTAATACACACACACACACACACACACACACACACACCATTTCTTCTTTATTCATTCATCAGCTGATGGACATTTGGGCTCTTTCCACAATTTGGCAATTGTTGATGATGCTGCTATAAACATCAGGGGGCATGCATCCCTTCAAATTAGTATTTTTGTATTATTTAGGTAAATACCTAGTAGTGCAATTGCTGGATGATAGGGCTGTTCTATTTTTAACTTTTTGATGAACCTCCATCCTGTTTTCCAGAGTGGCTGCACCAGTTCACATTCCCAACAGCAGTGTAAGAGGGTTCCCCTTTCTCCACATCCTCAACAACATCTTTTGTTTCTTGTGCTGTTAGTTTTAACCATTCTGACAGGTGTGAGGTGATATCTCATTGTAATTTTCATTTATATTTTTCTGATGATGACTGATGTTGAACATCTTTTCATGTATCTGTTGGCCATCTATATGTCTTCTTTGGAAAAATATCTATTCATATCTTCTCATTTTTTAATCAGATCATTTGTTTCTTGTCCTTGATTTTTTGTAATATCAGAACTTTAGTTTTTAAAATTGTATACATTATGATTTCTAATGAAAGTTAAATAACATTCAATAAGAAAAGGAATTCAATATAAAAAGTATTCAATAAGAACAAAAACTAATTAATATATCAATATTAACTGGAAGAGCTTAAGAACTATCAAAATCAGCCAATTCTACTGAATGGATATTTTATGTCTTAACAAAAATATCTATTTTGGTTAAAAACAACTTGTAGTTCAATCCTTTAACTTAACTAACTTAAAATCCTTCTCAATTCTATAAGTAATTATAATAAATTAACTGAACATGTTTGTATGTGTTAATTCTTTTAAAATTGGATGGGATAAGACTATCTTTATTCAGTCAAGTTATAGTGACATGAAATATAGATTACAGGGAGACCAGAAAAAGTAGTCAGAGGATATTAAATTACCATTAATGCTAATAATTCCCTGATGCAAAGAAGAAAATGAACTTTTGGGGCACCCGTGGCTCAGTCGGATAAGTGGCTGCTTTTGGCTCAGGTCATGTTCCCAGGGTCCTGGGATCAGGCTCTCTGCTCAGCAGGGAGCCTGTTTCTCCCTCTCCCTCTGCCTACTTGTGCATGCGCTTTCTCTCTCTCTCTCTCTCTCTGTCAAATAAATAAATAAATAAAATCTTTAAAAAAAAAGAAAATGAACTTTTGAACCTCTGAAGCAGGAAAAATATGAGATGGATCTTTCTGTAAAACCCGATCAAAAAGATAAATCTTTCAAGCTAAGAAAATTGCTATGGTTATTTAAGATTCAAAAACAAAAAGGAAAGTACATAAAAGCAAACAATAGACAATCACATCTAAAAATAAAATTAACATTATGAGTTTATGATTGAGAGGCATATAAACAATATTTTGTTAACATTTAATACAGATCTTAAATTTTTAAACTTTCAAATATTTGAATTCTCTAAATTTTCCTGGTCAAACTTTCTCCCTCTTTTCCCCATCCCTGGTCATTGTTCAAAATTTGAAGTTTCAAACAAAGTCCTCAAACTATAGCATTATCGGGAGAATTATATTATAATGGATTGACGGTTTAATATATGTTACTGAATCATACTATTTATATTCCTATGTGCTAAATACAGATGCCATATAGTCTATAGGAACATAAGTTATATAGTTCAAAGAATAATCCTACCACAAAAGCCAAACATGAAAACTACCTGTTAATTTACTTAAATTCTTTAAGTATTAAGTTTCCTGTCTGTTATCTTACTCTCACTGTCAAAACACATTCTGATAAACAGCTTGAATTATTTTTATTTTTTTTATTCTTATGTTAATCCCCATACATTACATCATTAGTTTTAGATGAAGTGTTCCATGATTCATTGTTTGTGCATAACATCCATTGCTCCATGCAGAATGTGCCCTCCTCAATACCCACCACCAGGCTAACCCATCCTC
>NW_028069371.1:0-384 GCF_054177405.1 Leptonychotes weddellii
AGGCACAGGTGTGAACCAGAGGGCACAGGTGTGAACCAGAAGGCACAGGTGTGACTCTGAAGGCACAGGTGTGTACCAGAAAGCACAGGTGTGAATCTGAGGGCACAGGTGTGAATCTTGAGGCACAGGTGTGAACCAGAAGGCATAGGTGTGAATCTGCAGGCACAGGTGTGAACCAGAAGGCCCAGGTGTGAATCTGAATGCACAGGTGTGAACCAGAAGGCACAGGTGTCCAGGGCTTTGGCGTGACCCCATCGGCTTCATGGCAGAGGCCCTCCTATGCCTCCAGCCACGTCTGAATTCTCTCCCTCCGTCCCCCGGAATGCCCTCAGACCTGCCCACCTCTGAGCCCAGATTAGTTCTTTACCATGTTGTATCTAGCAT
>NW_028069372.1:0-384 GCF_054177405.1 Leptonychotes weddellii
GGCGCCTGGGTGGCTCAGTCGGTTAAGCGACTGCCTTCGGCTCAGGTCATGATCCTGGAGTCCCGGGATCGAGTCCCGCATCGGGCTCCCTGCTCGGCGGGGAGTCTGCTTCTCCCTCTGACCCTCCTCCCTCTCATGTGCTCTCTCTCATTCTCTCTCTCTCAAATAAATAAATAAAATCTTTAAAAAAAAAAAAAAAGAATATTTCCGTAAAAATTCACTGAAGCAATCCTTAGAGAAAGAGGTGCAGTTGTAGAACTGACTTTTCACAAGGTTCTAATTTAGATTTTCTTCAAGTGTGGAAACTTTCACACTGGAATGTCTCTGGCTGGGCTACTGGGAGTTTTGAAATCTCTGTTTCCTGGGAACATGGTGGTTTTAGAA
>NW_028069373.1:0-384 GCF_054177405.1 Leptonychotes weddellii
AGAGAGAGAGAAAGCATGTGAGTGGGGGGTGAAGGGGCAGAGGGAGAGGGAGAAAGAGAATCTCAAGCAGACTCCCTGCTGAGCGTGGAGCCTGATGTAGGGCTCAATCTCATGACCCTGGGATCATGACCTGAGCCAAAATCAAGAGTTGGATGCTTAACTGACTGTACCACCCAGGTGTTCTTTTTTTTTTTTTTTTTTAAAGATTTTATTTATTTATTTGAGAGAGAGAATGAGATAGAGCGAGAGCATGAGAGGGGGGAGGGTCAGAGGGAGAAGCAGACTCCCTGCTGAGCAGGGAGCCCGATGCAGGACTCGATCCCAGGACTCCAGGATCATGACCTGAGCCGAAGGCAGTCGCTTAACCAACTGAGCCACCCAGGC
>NW_028069374.1:0-384 GCF_054177405.1 Leptonychotes weddellii
CACTCTTCCCTCTCCTTTACCCTAGCATCCTGTCAGTCATGGACTTGGGCCAGTTCTACCTCCCAATCTCTCTCCAAGCCCCATGGCTTCCCCTCTTGGCCACCACTTGCGGGTCAGCCCCCAGCGTCATCCCAACTCTCTCCTCCACTTGTGCAACCGCCTCCTCACTGTCCTCTGCCCTCGGACTCTTGCCTAGTGATCGATTTGTTTTAAAAATTTAAACTTGGAGGGATGCCTGGTTGGTTTGGTCAGTTAAGCATCAGACTCTTGATTTCGGTTTAGGTCATGATCTCAGTTAGGGTCGTGACATTGTGCCTCTTATCAGGCTCTTAACTGGGCATGGATTCTGCTTAAGATTTTCTTTCCCCTCTTTCCCGTCTCTCA
>NW_028069375.1:0-384 GCF_054177405.1 Leptonychotes weddellii
CAATAATAAAATTTAATGGTATTCCATGAAATAAGCTAGAGTTCTAAAAAATTACAGAACTTACTCTTATTTAGTAAAATGAACCAAATTATCAGCAGTAACAACTCAGTAATAGTTTAATGCATTAGACATCAAGATCATCATTTATGAGAAACAGAAGATCATAGTCAGCCTTCCTGAAGCTCTTTTTTTTTTTTTTAAAGATTTTATTTATTCATTTGAGAGAGAGAATGGGAGAGAGAGCACGAGAGGGGGGAGGGTCAGAGGGAGAAGCAGACTCCCTGCTGAGCAGGGAGCCCGATGCGGGACTCGATCCTGGGACCCCAGGATCATGACCTGAGCCGAAGGCAGTCGCTTAACCAACTGAGCCACCCAGGCGCCCCC
>NW_028069376.1:0-384 GCF_054177405.1 Leptonychotes weddellii
GTATGAGAACTCATTGTGAGGAAATGATTCTTAATGAAAATTAAAGATACTACTTCCACACTTAACCTTCTGAACTCTGGAGTCAATTTAATTTTCTGACTGAATCCAAATGGATTGAAAATATGCCAAATCTTACAGAATTTTATAATTTAATGGAATGTTTGTGCTCTAAAGGAAGGTTGTTCTTTTTTTTTTTTTTAAAGATTATTTATTTATTTATTTATTTGAGAGAGAGAGAATGAGATGAGAACACATGAGAGGGGATAGGGTCAGAGGGCAAAGCAGACTCCCTGCCGAGCAGGGAGCCCGATGCGGGACTCGATCCAGGGACTCCAGGATCATGACCTGAGCCGAAGGCAGTCGCTTAACCAACTGAGCCACCCA
>NW_028069377.1:0-384 GCF_054177405.1 Leptonychotes weddellii
AGAGGACACTATGCTGCAGCTGTGGGACATTTCCTAAAGCCCCTTCCTCTGTGGGGCATCCTGCTCCCGCGGTGACAGCTCTGTCCCCTTCTGCAGGGGAACCACCTCCATGAAGGGCGGGGACGCTGGAGCGGGCAGGGCATACACCGGCCAAGAGGAGGAGAGAGACCCAGGCCAGAGTGTGGCCAGGGGTCTGAGCTCGGCCCCCTGGCAAACCCTCCCCCAGCCCCAAGGGCCCCCACGAGGAACGGAAATGACACCAGCCTCTTCCTAGGGACGGGCTCTGCTCTAGACCTTTACAGAGTCCACCTCCTTAACCCTCACGACCACACCTTCAGGTCAGTGCCATTACCGGCCCATTTTATAGATGACACACTGGGGCAC
>NW_028069378.1:0-384 GCF_054177405.1 Leptonychotes weddellii
AAGGCCCTACAATGGAGAGGTTATTGGAAAGTATGGATCTGATACAGAAATGAAGTTACCAAACAAAGCCGAGGATGAAGGAATATCACAATGAAGCCCTTTTCTCTGATAATGGGGTGTTTACTTCTACAAAAAATCTTAAGGAAACAGTGGTTCATTCAGAAGGTGGAATTTATGGACAGCCTTTTTTTTTTTTTTTTAAGACTTTATTTATTTGACAGAGAGAGAGAGCACAAGCAGGGGGAGTGGCAGGCAGAGGGAGAGGGAGAAGCAGACTCCCCGCCGAGTGAGGAGCCTGATGCAGGGCTCGATCCCAGGACGCTGAGATCACGACCTGAGCCGAAGGCAGACTCCCAACCGACGACTGAGCCACCCAGGCGCACC
>NW_028069379.1:0-384 GCF_054177405.1 Leptonychotes weddellii
CCCTAGACATAGAGATTTAAACTTTAAAAGTAGTAAGAGGAAAGTGGGGAAATTGAATGAAAAAAGGCCGGGCGGGGGGCGGGATCCTGATTCCAAAAGAAGGCACAACCCCAAGATCAAGAGTCTCACACTCCACTGACTCAGCAAGCCAGGTGCTCCCAGACTACATTTTGTTGTTGTTTTTGTTGTTGTTGTTGTTGTTTTGAAGATTTATTTATTTATTTGACAGAGTGCACTTGAATGCGTGGGGGAGAGGCAGAGGGAGAGAGAATCTCAAGCAGACTCGGCGCTGAGCACAGAGCCTGATGTGGGGCTCTATATCACAACCTTGAGACCATGACCCAAAACCAAGAGCTGGATGCTCAACCAACGATGCCACCCAGG
>NW_028069380.1:0-384 GCF_054177405.1 Leptonychotes weddellii
CTGAAAAACAAACAGGGTTCTAGAGGGGAGGGGGGTGGGAGGATGGGTTAGCCTGGTGGTGGGTATTGAGGAGGGCACATTCTGCATGGAGCACTGGGTGTTATGCACAAACAATGAATCATGGAACACTTCATCTAAAACTAATGATGTAATGTATGGGGATTAACATAAGAATAAAAATAAATAAATAAATAAATAACTCTTTGTTATTTTGAAATATGATAATCCATCACATTATGCAATTATTATGTTCCCAAAATATTTCATGTGTCAAAGAACAAAAAAACTACAAAACACTAGTAAAACCTGACCTTGCAGTTTACCATTTTATCATTTAAGGAGCTTTTTTTCTCCTCTCTAGTCAGGCTAAACAAGGAAAAAAAA
>NW_028069381.1:0-7895 GCF_054177405.1 Leptonychotes weddellii
GCCCCGCCCTCCCTCATGGGAAGAGAGGAACAGTCTGACCCTCTAGATGCCAAACTGTAACTGCAGTTGCCACAAGCCTGGCTTAGCACTGGGAGGTCCCAGGGCTCGAGGGCTCCATCAACAATGTTTTTGGCTCATCAGTCGAACAGAATGGGTTAGAAACAGAGAGAGATGTTTTTCAAGGTACACCATCCTCACTGCAGCCGGGAGGAGTGCGTGTGGCGGGACGGTCAGTAAGGGCTGGCTGGTGTCAGGCTTCGGCTGAGGGGGCAACGCCTTCCCCCAGCTCTTCACAGCATTCCCTCCAGAATAATCTCCCATTTCCCGGTACATTTGGTGAACAACCCACTTCCAGCACAACAAACTGAAAAGGACCGTGTCTCCGTGAACCTTCCTTCTCTGACCTCATCTTCCTCTCTTGTTCGGGAATGGCTGTGTTTTCTTGGCATCTGCATCTTGCAGAAGACTGTGCCCAATTTTGAAAGGATCTGTACGGGATGTTGGACAGCCTGGTCCATAGCTGTCGTTGATTTAATCAAGCCTCCAAAAGTAACACATGGCTTATAAGGAGCTGTTCTGGAGGGAAGAGGTGTTAACCCTAACCCTAACCCTAACTCCATTCCCCTCAACCACACCGAGTACCATCCCTCTCCTTTGTGGGGAGTTCCAAGCCCAAACAGAGGGACATATCATAGTGTTAAAAATGGGGCCTCGGGGGCGCCTGGGTGGCTCAGTCGGTTAAGCATCATGATCCCGGGGTCCTGGGATCGAGCACCGCATCAGGCTCCCTCCTCCACGGGAAGCCTGCTTCTCCCTCTCCCACTCCCCCTGCTTGTGTTCCCTCTCTCGCTGTCTCTCTCTGTCAAATAAATAAATAAAATCTTCAAAAAAAAAATGGGGCCTCACTCGGAGAGGCCTCCCCAGGCTCTGTTCTCCCTCGCCTCCCGCGGGGCCAGGAGAGCAGAGTTCCACTTTAATCGCCCCTACAAGCCAGGGGGCAGAGGCGCTGAGGAGGGGTCCCCCACTCATCACGCTGCTCTGGGGATCCCATCAAACGATCAGTCGTGCACCATCCTGGACTTCCAGGGTCCGGGAGAGGGTCCCTGGCCCCCACCATGGCTCACAGCCCACCTGCTTGATTGCAGGGGGCTTCTAATTGGAAGCCAAAGTGTTTTAACTAAGGAACCATCTATTTTATATGATTAAGATAAATTTCTGCATGGAGACAGGAAGGTGGACTGGATTACGTTTTCAATTTCTTTCGACTTAAAGGTGCCAAGACTCCCTTGTGGCTATTTCTCTGGAGGGCACTGGGTTCTTAACCACTAAGTCTGACTTGAATAGATAGCAGTGAATACTCTCAACTTTATTTTTCTTTTAGAAAATCCATCATCTGGATGTAATTAGGGAAGTCACCAATAATGAAGCCTCACTTGGTCATTTCCATTAAGAAGCAACCTTGTGAAGATGGGGTCAGACATCAGCAACCTCCGAAAAGTGGTGGGTACCGTGCTGAAGTCCAGACTGCTTGTCCTCTGTACAGTGTGTGTGTGAGAGACGGGGAGAGAGGAGGAGGGAAGAGGAGGGGGACGGGAGGAGGAGAAGGGAGGAAGAGGAGGAGGAATGGAGGGGAAGAAGAGGAAGGGGAGGAGGGGGAGGGGAGAGGAAGGGAGAGGAGGGGGAGAGGAGGAAGAGGAGGGGAGGGAGGGGGAGGAGCAGGGGGAGGGGAGGGAGGGGAGGGGTACAGAGAGAGAGTGAGCTGGAGCAGAGACCAGACAGGGAACACTCCAGCTGAATCCTGAACAATCAGGGCAGAGCGGGGGAGGAGGGAAAGGCTGGGTGACGGGGTTGAGTGAGGAAGGCGGGAGGTTGAGGGAGGCAAGACTTGAGTCAGGAGGTAACCGTCAGGGAGCGCCTGGCTGGCTCAGTTGGTTGAATAGCTTGATTTCGGCTCAGGTCCTGATCTCAGGGCTGTGAGCTCGAGCCCCAAGACAGGCCCCGTGCGCAGCGAGGAGTTGGCTTGAGATTCTCTACTTCCCTCTCTCTCTAAAATAAATAAATCAGTCTTTAAAAAAGAAGGTAACGGTCAATTTTGGCTCTTTGGTGGAGATGAAGGGTGCGTTATGGGAGCCCATCCCTCCCACGGTGCTCTCCTGTAAGGGGTCTGTTGATGGATGCTCCTCGGGGACGGCGGGGCGCCTGTGGGCAGGGCGCATCCCCGCCGGGGGCGGCTCCAGGAGACAGGGCGCACAGGCCTCGGCCGGCTCCCGCCATCCCAGCGTGGGCAGAGGGGCCTGTGGGGGGGACGGCGTGGGACGGAAGGGGGCAAGCCGCCGTGGGCGTGACTTCCACGGGGTCACCGCGGAGCAAATCCATGACTCAGAGTTCCGCCTTCAAATGTGACAAGTCCCGGGCGCCTGGGTGGCTCAGTCGGTTAAGCGACTGCCTTCGGCTCGGATCATGATCCCAGGGTCCTGGGATCGAGTCCCGCATCGGGCTCCCTGCTCTGCGGGGAGCCTGCTTCTCCCTCTCCCACTCCCCCTGCTTGTGTTCCCTCTCTCGCTGTGTCTCTCTCTGTCAAATAAATGAATAAAAAATCTTTAATAAAAAAAATAAAATGTGACAAGTCCCGAGTCACAGCTGAGGGCAGCTAGATGCCTGGGTCCCCTCGACCAGCTCCTACTCCCCGGAGGGGCGGCATGGGCAGGGTCCCCCGCCACCTGCCGCCCGGTTCGTGGTGAGCAGGAGCAGGAGTGGGCGGAGGAAGGTGTGGCCAGGCCGGTGAACCTGCCAACTCATCTGCAGGTTTGTCCTCCACACCCGTCCTCCCGCCTCTCTAGCATCAATGGTGGGGCCAAATCTCGGAGGGAAGCCTGGGCGGCTTACGCAGCATTCTGTCTCTGCAACAGCCTCCACGGAACAACTGGTTTGAAAGCAAGGTGTTTCAGGGAGAAGCTCATCTTCTAAACCTGACCAGAAGCAGACGTCTGCTGAGCCTCCTTGCAGAGCGACTCAGAACGTGGCCCTACGTTCCCTTTGCAGTTCAAAGAGCATCTCTCCTGAGGCCATGGGGGGAGCTCAGTGTCCCCAGCAGACGTCCTACAGCTTTCGTCTATTTGTCCCACACTCAGGAAGGGTCTGCAGAGCGAGTGCAGGTGATCTGTCCTGACACGGGGCTCCTACTAAGTGGTCTTGGGGGCCCCACGCGCCCCCAGATGCCTGCAGCCGGCCCTAAGGGTGCGGCCAGGTCCAGTTCTGGAGACTGAATGTCGACAGCTTTCTCTGACTGTCACCGTCGTCATGACGCTCTTTAGGGAAAGATGCCGGACTTTGACCGACCGGCTTCTGTGGCCGGAACCCCTCCAACGCACCGGGTTTGGGCCAACAACGTCAAGTTGCTCAGACAATTACATACCCTGCCTAATGGTTGATAATTACACTGTTTCTGGGACTGCCAGGAGAAAACAATGATTAAGACTATTTACAGCCGCACACACACATCCTTCCCTCCCCTCTGGCGGCCTCGCTGGGCCCAGGTATCCATGGCAACTGCATGGGGAGCCCTACCTGGAGTGTGGGCTCGGCTGTAATCACCGGGAGGGGCGCTGGCGGGAGGCAGGGGAGGGGGAGGGCGGCTCGCACCGTGAAACCCCGGCAAGAATGACTCAGCTAGAAAAGTCACACTTGCTAGAAGAATGCCACTAAGTTCTTCCCTGGGGCCGACCCCCAGGGAGGCCACGGACTTGAACCTGGGTGGGAACACTGACAATGAACACACAGCCCCTGAACACGGAGAGGTACGGATTTACGCACCAGGGTTTTGGGAAGAGAGAAGATGAAGGGCCTGCGCTGTGTTTTTAATAATGGGAGGGGGTACGGCCCTCCTCATCCTCGCGTTCTCCCGCTTTGAACCTACCTCACTCCAGAACAGCCCTGGCCGAGGTGCTTTACCGGCCAGGAGCAAATCCCCTGCCAAAGACCCCCGCCAAGGAGCAGGCGTGGGGCTGGGCGTCCTGCCTCCTGCGGCTCGGTCAGAGAACAGGCCGGGAGACTCGGGGGGAGCCGGCTCCCCGTGGGGCTCACCCACCCCCCGGCCTGAGAGCTGGTCCTGAGGCACAGAGCCTGGCCCGGCCCCGGGGGGTGGGGGGGTGCCGAGACCGGAAGGCTTTGGCCTTCAGGCAGCATTTCACTACTTTCTGGAAGGATCATTGCCTGGTTCCTGGTGGCACCTGGAGTCCGGCCAGAAAGACGCCTTTGTTCTAAGGCCTTCCACTCATCCAGGGTTTCCTGGGCCGGGGATAAGCCTCTGCTTGACTGCTGTTCCAGGCCGGCTGGCTTCGGCGGGAAGGGGCTTCGGGGGGCAGAGGGGAGGGCTGTGTCCAGGCGGGAGACGGCAGTGCTGGGCTCTCCTGCTTGGGGCCCCTGACCCTAGAGCCTCCTCTGCTCCGAGGGGCCCGCACTCAGCTGCCTGGTCACTGAGATCAGTGCCAGAAGGCCCCCGGGGCTGGGGGGTGAGGCTTTAGTGCCCTTTTCGTTGCAGAAAGGAATTGTTCAGAGGGAAAAGTCCAAGGGGCACCAAAAGGAAAGATTTTCACCCAAGTGTGGGGGTTGCAGAGGGGCTCCCCTGGGGAGGGCTGTGGTGTCCACGGGGGGCCCCAGAGCCGAGCAGAAGGCCTGTGCACCCCCACACCCCACCCCAGCCACCCCTGGCCTCACTGCAAGCTCTCTCCTCTGAGCCTTGGGGGTCCCAGAGGGGGGCTGCCGGCCCTACAGGGAAGCGAGGCCCAGCCCCGCGTCATGGGGCCGGTGCAGGAGGGGTGGTGGCCTGGGGCTCCTCACTGCCATCCACTGTCACCGGCAGCCTGTGAGGAGCTCAGGGCAGGCCCTCCGTCCCCGCTCTAGCAGCGGCCACGGGCTCAGGGCCCTGCCCAGTCCCCCCGCCCGGACTTCCAGTTAAGCTTTCTCAGACGGTCCCAGGCCCGGAGGGGGACCATTCAGGGCAAGCCCTGATGCCTACCGGGGTGAGCTTACGCAGGTGGGTGGCCTGGGTGGGGGTGCAGGTTCAGAGCAGGCCAGCCTTGCCTAGCCTGTTTTGGGGTGCCGTGAAGGAGCCATTAACTCTCTGGAACCGGGACCCATTCCTGTGTTAGAAAAGGCACTAAGCCCGTAAGAGGCATCTGCCTCCCCCTGCGGGGCGTGTGGTGGCTGCCGGGCGGGCCCCTCTGTGCCCCTCGCAGCCCTGGAGGGAGGGGATGCCGGGCAGGGGCAGGTACTCACCATGATACCGGTGAGTAGACAGACGCCCTTCCCACAGTATGTGTGGGGCACCATGTCCCCGTAACCGATGGACAGGAACGTGATGGAGATGAGCCACATGGCGCCCAGGAAGTTACTGGTGACGTCCTGCTGGTCATGGTACCTGCCGAGGGGGAGACAGGGCTTAGTGGAGGGAACCGCCCGCCCTGGGGGTCGAGGCTGTGGGCAAACCCGGACCGGGAAGGACATGGGTCTTTGCTGAGGTGCCGGTGACCGAAGGCGCCCGCCTCTGCCCGCCTGGCCCCCGCCTCCTCCAGCTCGCCCCCAGAGGCGCTCCACGCTGTGGACGCCCTCCGAGCGCTGGTACAACAGCTTTGGGTGAAATCATGCAGGAGTAAAATCTAGATGTTCCCTCCCAGCGACAACCTGAGTGTGTGTGGATGTGATCATCTGAAATCACAGGCCCCTGAACAGGGGAGAATGTCCAAAAAAATCACCAACAAATCTAGCACTTTTCTCTAAGAAGGTTGAGGGATCCCAGAGAAGGGGCCCCTGCTCAGGGCGCAGAGGGAGGCTGTCGCCACGGGGCTCTCGGGGCTGTTCTCAGGGGCGCTGGCATCCTCCTGCGGAGCTAGACGGGGCTCTGGGCTCCCTGTTGGCGGGGGGGGGGGGGCGGCGCTGGAACGGTACTGTGCCCATCTGCTCTGCCCGGGGCCCCCCGCGCCCCGTCCTTGCCCTGCCTCCTCTCATGCCGGTTCATCCTGAAGCCATCTCGGGTCAGGTCTGGGGACGGCGAGGTTGGGGTGCATGGCAGAGAGGACGTGAGCCTGTGGCCTTGGGCTCCGCCTGCCCATCCTCAAGCCCCAGGTCCCCCTCAAGCGGCTCCAGGCTGTGGGCGGTGACCAACCTGATCTGGGGCTGGGGGGGCTGTAGCACACGGACAACCCGCCCAGCGCCGGCCGCTCAGTCACTGTCGAGGGCAGGTGTTGTCCGTCTGAGAACCATCTACTGAGAAACAGAGGGGGCGGGCGCCAACCAGGGAGTCACGAGCCGTCCATGCAGGTGTCTTCAAGTTCGGCTGCAGAGCTGTTTGATACAGGCATGAAGGAGGCTACTGTAAATTCTTGGACACAGAAGGGACACGGGACCCTGGGTGTCCGAGAAGGACTCGTCCAGCTGCTGCCGCAGGAGAGACGACGGCGGGCGGGCCCGACACGGGCCTGGAAAGTCTGCAGGTGCCCGAGGAGAAGCGACAGAGAGCCGCAGGGGACAGCCGTCGTCACCCACGCGGACGCTGACCACGGGGTCTGGACTTAACCTGTAGCCTGTCTTCTGCCTACGTTCCTGGCCCTGCCGTGCACGTGGGTCCTCACAGTGTCCCCTCCTTGCAAACCCGAGGCTTAACCTGGGGTCGCTGGCTGCTCAGCGGCCCACATGTGAGTGGTCCCAAGAGAAACAAATTGGAGCTCAGAGTGGGTGTCAGCAACAGGTAGTTGTCTTGTCGTCACTTTGATGTCCGATTTACGGTTTTATTTTTCTTCAAATTCCCTTTATGTTCTTGTGGGTTTCTTTGTCATTTGCACACACAACCCTATTGGTGCTGTGTGTGGGGGATAGAAGCAGGTCTTGGGGACGCCACTCACTCTTCGCCTGTGAGCACTCAAGTCTCAGGCACAGAGACACCCACTGCCCCGCATCATGGGGCCGGAGGCATGTGGCCCACCGGGAGGGAGGCGATGAGCCGCCGCCCGGGCTGGGGATTGAGGGCTGTGGGAGCAGAGAAAAGCTGTTTCCAAACCCGTTCACAATTTTACAGTGGTTTACACCTGTCACAAATCCACGTGTGCATGTCATGCTATTTTTTTCAACAGAGAATTTTTCAGAGAACCATTTTTTTCTTTAAGCGCTAAAGAGGAAAAGGTATTTTTTTTTAAGGATAGTTATTGTAGTTATTAATTTCTCATTAGGGTGTGGACTATTTTTTTCATTTTTTAATATTACGAAACAAATGATAGATACAGGCGACCATGTGACACTTGGTGGCAAATTAAACACACATGGTCCTCAGACCCTTCTGCACGGCAGACAACCGGGCGTCCCCAGAAACCTGAGGAGAGTCTCTAACGTGAAAGACACAGACTGAGTCAGTTAAACAAAGAAACAGGACTCTGGATCCCAGGCAGCCCATTTGCAGGGAAGAGCACATGGGGTAACCCTGTCCTGAATCAACATTGTGAGAAAGACAACACTCTGGCCCCAGGAGATGCGAGGCGATGCTGGACCAGGGGGTCTTTCTGGAAGGACTGGGGGTCAATGGAGGGGTCTCCCAAAGGCAGAGGTGAAAATATGAGAAAATCACTGAACCCATCTACCAATTCAAATATTAACAGTTTCAGAAACCGAACTGGCAAAAGGGAGGAGGAGAGAAGTAATCATTAAAGAAATCATTAAAAATTTTTTTCCAAAACTGAAGGACGTAAGTTTCTAGATTGAGGGCCCTCTGTCCCCAGGCAGTGGGTGAAAAGACTCACACTGAGGCACATTATTGTGAAATTTCAGAACACCAGGGGGGAGGAGAGGTGTTATGGGACTTCCAGAGCCAGTGAGGGAGGGGGAGGCAGGGGAGGGGGACCCAGGGA
>NW_028069382.1:0-384 GCF_054177405.1 Leptonychotes weddellii
GGGTATTAAGGAGGGCACGTACTGCATGGAGCACTGGGTGTTATACGAAAACAACGGATCGTGGATCACCACATCAAAAACTAATGATGTATTGTATGGTGACTGACATAAGATAATTTAAAAAAAAAAAAGAGCTTACAATGACGGGGTGCCTGGGTGGCTCAGTGGTTAAGTGTCTGCCTTCAGCTCAGGTCATGATCCCAGGGTCCTGGGATTGAGCCCCACATCGGGCTCCCTGATCCACGGGAAGCCTGTGTCTCCCTCTCCTACTCCCCCTGCTTGTGTTCCCTCTCTTGCTGTGTCTCTCTCTGTCAAATAAATAAATAAAATCTTTAAAAAAAAAAAAAGAGCTTACAGTGAATATGTATATAAAGAGAGAAATAA
>NW_028069383.1:0-384 GCF_054177405.1 Leptonychotes weddellii
CGCCTGGGTGGCTCAGTTGGTTAAGCGACTGCCTTCGGCTCAGGTCATGATCCTGGAGTCCCGGGATCGAGTCCCGCATCGGGCTCCCTGCTCGGCGGGGAGTCTGCTTCTCCCTCTGACCCTCCTCCCTCTCATGCTCTCTGTCTCTCATTCTCTCTGTCTCAAATAAATAAATAAAATCTTTAAAAAAAAAAAAATAAATAAAATAAAATCTAGAATAAAATAAAATAAAAATAAAATACACTGTAGGGGCACCTGGCTGGCTCAGTCAGTAGAGCATGAGACTCTTGATCTGGGGATCATGAGTTCGAGTCCCCCAATGGGTATAGGGATTACTTTAAAAAAAAAAAAAGACAATAAATAAAATGCACTGTAATTAGGGAA
>NW_028069384.1:0-384 GCF_054177405.1 Leptonychotes weddellii
GGCTAGGCCCCCATTCCATCTGGAAATGGTCCCTATATGACCCCATCCGGGTCTGAGCAGATACCACTCTGCAGTTGCCCATTGGAGGATCCCAACCATAGAATAGGAACTCATAGAATAGGAACATAACCAAAGCCAGACCAAGCCCAGTCTTTCTAAGACCAGTGATAGATGAATGCGGACACAGATTCAGCCTCTACGTTCCTTGGGATGAGAAGCCATTAAAATGTGGGCCGGGGCTACCAGCCACCATCCTATCCACCTTGGGGAAAACTGGTCCCTGAGCTCCATAAGGGCAGGGGGGCTCTATCCGGCACAGAGTGCATGCTTATTTGTTGAATCAGTGAATGTAACCAGATCGAATAGACCAGCAGGCAAATAATA
>NW_028069385.1:0-384 GCF_054177405.1 Leptonychotes weddellii
ATCAACTAATAAATTCCTTTAATACCACTCCTTTTCCAAAGAAGACGACAGCTAACATTTTAGTGGTTATCTACCTGGATAAATTCCTATGCATTACCGAATCTGTCTATATTTATGTGTGTATACATATGGATTTTTACATCCTGATGGACTTTTCATGCTAACGTGTTTCAGTCTATCATTTGTTTTTTTTTTTTTTTTAAAGATTTTATTTATTTATTTGACAGAGAAAGACACAGCGAGAGAGGGAACACAAACGGGGAGTGGGAGAGGGAGAAGCAGACTCCCTGCCGAGCAGGGAGCCCGATGCGGGACTCGATCCCGGGACTCCAGGATCATGACCTGAGCCGAAGGCAGTCACTTAACCAACTGAGCCACCCAGGC
>NW_028069386.1:0-384 GCF_054177405.1 Leptonychotes weddellii
CCTGGGTGGCTCAGTTGGTTAAGCGACTGCCTTCGGCTCAGGTCATGATCCTGGAGTCCCTGGATCGAGTCCCGCATCGGGCTCCCTGCTCGGCAGGGAGTCTGCTTCTCCCTCTGACCCTCCCCCCTCTCATGTGCTTGCTCTCTCTCATTCTCTCTCTCTCAAATAAATAAATAAAATCTTTAAAAAAAAAAAAAATACTGAGAACAGGGGTGCCTGGGTGGCTTAGTCACTGGGTGTCTGCCTTCGGCTCAGGTCATGGTCCCAAGGTCCTGCGGTCGAGCCCCGTGTTGGGCTCCCTGCTCAGCAGGAAGCCTGCTTCTCCTTCTCCCACTCCCCCTGCTTGTATTCCCTCTCTTGCTGTGTCTCTGTCAAATAAATAAA
>NW_028069387.1:0-384 GCF_054177405.1 Leptonychotes weddellii
CACAAACAATGAATCATGGAACACTTCATCTAAAACTAATGATGTAATGTATGGGGACTAACATAAGAATAAAAAAAAATTAAAAAAAAATACATGAAGTGGATACACAATAAAAAGATGTAAAATTTGACATCAATAACATAAAGTGTTTGGGGAAGAGACATAAAAGTAAAGAGTCTTGTGATTGAAGTTAAGTTTTTATCAACTTAAAACAGAGTGTTAAAAGTATAAGAAGTTTTATGTAAGCCCCATGGTAATTACAAAGAAAATGCCTACAGAAATACACAAAACACACAAAAGAGAGGCACCTGGGTGGCTCAGTCGATTGAGCATCGGACTCTTGATTTCAGCTTGGGTCATGATCTCAGGGTCATGGGATCGAGC
>NW_028069388.1:0-384 GCF_054177405.1 Leptonychotes weddellii
ATGACACACAATCAATAGAGTGGAAGGCAACTTAAAGAATGGGAGAAAATATCTGCAAATCATATATCTGAAGAAGAGTTAATATCCAGAATATATAAAGAACTCCTAAAACTCAATAACAAAAACCAAATAACCGAATGACAAAAATGCAAAAATGACTTTATAGAGATTTCTTCAGAGATGATGTAGAAATGGCCAACAAGCATCTGAAAAGATGCTTAACATCACTTATCATTAGAGAAATGCAAATAAAAACAATGAGATATTGAGGGACCTGGCTGGCTCTGTTGGTAGAGCATGTGATTCTTGATCTTGGGGTTGTGAGTTTGAGCCCCACACTGGGTGTAGAGATTATTTAAAATAAAAAATCTTAAAAAAAAAAAA
>NW_028069389.1:0-384 GCF_054177405.1 Leptonychotes weddellii
CCTCACTATCTTCATTTTCTCCCTTCCCGTTCCCTTAAGTCTCTGCTCTCAAACATACCCCTGTCATGCATGATGCCAAGAGAGGACATCTCAAAGTTGCCAGTAGTCACTGTGGGGTTCCAGTCAGCCAGCTCAAGCTCCTGTCCTCAAAACCATCCCAACTCCAATCCTTGTCAAGACAAGGAAACCCGCCATGGGCGGTCAATTGCATGAGCCCTCGTTGCTTTGGTCCTCACCACCAATGATGGCCACTGAAGACAGGGAGGGGTAGGACTAGATGAGTCACAGAACAACTTCCTCCCTTGGCCAAAACGGCAACACACAAACTAACAACCCAGTATTTGCGAGCAGTCACCTGGAAAGAATGTGAGGAATCTAGCAATA
>NW_028069390.1:0-384 GCF_054177405.1 Leptonychotes weddellii
TCTACAATTTGAACTATAAAACCATGCTTAACTTTCTGAGTCTTTGCTTCTCATTTGTGAAATGGAGTGAATAGCTTCTGTCTCATGGCACGGTTGATGGGATTATGTGAAATGACTATTCCTCATGGAAGACCATGTTTTCCTAGCCCAGCTCCCAAAGACTCTTACCACTTTCTGAATGATTTGACCAATTTATAATTACTAACTTTCAAAGTCTTAACAGCTAAGAATGTTAATAGCAACCTTCTAACTGCTGCAGGGGTGGGAGTCCAATAGCAAGGTAAAGTAAAAACTGATCTGGGGACTTGTGAGTATGGAACTAATACTAGAAGTTGGGCAAATTTTCACGGCAGTATGTCTGTTAAGTATACAATATTATATGCA
>NW_028069391.1:0-384 GCF_054177405.1 Leptonychotes weddellii
AGGCAAATAATTTTACATTTTGTCCCTGTCAAATTTTATCTTTAGAGTTTTGTTCACACCTGCCAAGGTATTTTAAAACCCAATCCCTGACATCTAACTAAATATAAGTCCCACTAGCTTTATGTTACCCACACTTGATTTATATGACTCATATGTTTACTTCCAATTTAGTTATAAACAAAGAAAACTGCACAGGACACTCCAACAGAACCTTGCAGCCCTCTGTGAGAGGTGGTTCTCCACATTGACTTGGAGGAATCTGGTCTTTCTGTGCACAATTAAGCTCAAGCACATTAAGCTCATCCCTATCTCGGGGCCTTTGCACTTACAACTCTTGCCAATGGGAAAGCTTTGTCCAGATGGTAACTCCTTCTTGATATTCAG
>NW_028069392.1:0-7894 GCF_054177405.1 Leptonychotes weddellii
CTTTTTATCTTGATGAAGTCCCAATAGTTCATTTTTGCCCTTGCTTCCCTTGCCTTTGGCGATGTTTCTAGGAAGAAGTTGCTTCGGCTGAGGTCAAAGAGGTTGCTGCCCGTGTTCTCCTTTAGGATTTTGATGGATTCCTGTCTCACATTGAAGCAAAGGTTCATCTTTATAGGATAACTTTACCTGAGGTCACAGAGATAGTAACCCCAGTAATGAGTGGGGTTGAGCATATGTTAAATGCCAAGTCCTGCTCTAAGAGTGTAACATGTATTAATTGGTTAAACCCTCCAAACAGCACCATGAGGCGGCAGGCACGATCATCCTTCTCATTTTGCAGATGAAGAAAAGGCTCAGAGAGATTAAGTAACTTGCCCAAGACTGAAGCTAGTAAATAAAAGAGTTGGAATTTGAACACAGGTTGGGCTAACTCCGTAGCCCAGATCCTGCCTTCTTTCGGGCGCTTCCCTGGGCTCAGGGTAATGACCAACAAATGTTTGAGAAAAATAATCGAAAGCTGAGACTGCCATCATCCCTCATGTAACAGCAGAGGACCTGGGGCCCAATGACTTGAGCACAATTACTGTCCACAGTCACTCCGCTAGTTGATGAGATTAGAGTCCAGGATGCCTCTGGTCCCCTGTTCCACTTGACGCCGGGATGCAGGCAAATGTTAACCATGGCTGGCTAGTGTATCCGTGTTCTAGTTGCTGTGCAAAAAACTGCCACAAACTTAGTGACTTAACACAACACAAATAATATTATCTTGCAGTTCCAGCGATCCCAAGCCTGAAACGGTTCTTACTGGGCCAGTATTAAGGTGTGGGCAGGGCTGTGTTCCTTTATGGAGGCTCCCGGGGAGGATCTGTTTTCTTGCTTTGTCCAGTTTCTAGAGGCTGCCCATCTTCCACGTGGCCCTCCTTCCATCTGGTTCCAGTGTCACTGCTTTCCTGACCCTCCCTCCTCCCGTTCACTTACAAGGGCCCTTGTGATTACACCGGAGCTACCCGGTAATCCAGAATATTCTCCCCATGTCAAGATTGTTAACTTGATCCCATCTGTAAAGTCCCCTTTACTATGTAAGGTAACATATTCACGGGCTCCAAAGATTAGGACTTGGACTCCTTCGGGGGGGCCATTATTCTGCCCAAGAGAGCACACCGATCTTTAGAGTTTTTACTTATTTGAAATTATAATTTAAAAAACTTGTACCTATAGTAATTTGTTTTTATTAAAGCAACGATGAGTCCTTGAGGAAGTGGCTATTTGGAGCTCCAAGGTCTCTTCTCACGGAGAGCAGACCCAAATTTCCTTTTGGATCTGGAAAATCCAGATGTGTGTCTGGCGGCAGGCTCCTAATCCCTTGGGAGAAGGAATCCTAAGGTTGAAAGGTCACATCCCACAGCCACATTTCTGGCCCATACGGACCCCATATGACCACACCAAGGTCCACATGGAGCTTGCGTGTCATCCTTATTGTGCAGGACCTTCTTCACAACCCACTCTGGTTTCCCATCCTGAGGGGTACCAAGACAGGTCACAGCGGAGGGTGGAAGGGAGAACCTGGTGGGTCATACAGAACAAAGAACAGAGCCAGAGGAAGTAGGTTTGAGTAAAAGGAGTCAATGGGCATACATGAGACTATTCAACACCCATTAATTGTAAGTTAACCAGTACTTCAGGGCATGATACAGAATGTTTCCACCACCCTAGAAAGTTTCTTCATGCGCTTTTTTTTTTTTTAAGATTTTATTTATTTATTTGACAGAGAGAGACATAGTGAGAGCAGGAACACAAGCAGGGGGAGTGGGAGAGGGAGAAGCAGGCTTCCCGCGGAGCAGGGAGCCCGATGTGGGACTCGATCCCAGGACCCCGGGATCATGACCTGAGCCAAAGGCAGTCGCTTAATGACTGAGCCACCCAGGCGCCCTTCATGCGCTTTTAATGACCCTTGTACTGCTCAGAAGCAATTACCATTCTGATTTCTATTCCCCATAAATTACTTCCCTATTCTCTATAAATTAGTTTTACCTGTCTTTGAACTTTCTATAAATGGAATCATGCAATACGGACTCTTCCGTTCCTGACTTCTTTCACTCATTATAATGTTTTTGAGATGTATTCATGTCGTTACACGTATCCTAAGTGCATTCCTTTTGATCGCTGAGTAGCACTGCATTTGCAAATGCACCAAAATTTATTAATCCTTTCTGTCGATGGACCGACTGTTTCCAAATCTTTGCTATTATAATTAAAGTTGCAATAACCATTCTTGTGGATAGAAGGACACTGGACTGACAACTTTCATTATCTCAAAGGGCCTTAGGTAGTGGCCACCATGTTAACACAGTAGGGTGGTATGTGAGTAAGTGGGGGGGAGTCCCAGGATATATGCCACTTGAAGAGTTGTACCAACTTCTTGAACCAGTCCTTGGCTTGTCAGAAGGTAGGGAACTAACAGCTGTACAACAGGACATCCTGAATGGAAGCATCCATTTGCTGATTATGCAAATGTATTCTGTAAATTTTATACATTTGATAGGTTAATCATCCGTCTTGTTTGTAGGAGGCATAGTAACATGGAGCAACTTCCTGCGTCTGGCAATATCTTCCATTTGCCTGTCAGTCTGCAGCTTGTTGAAAATGGACTTGGAAAGCTTCGGGTTTTCCAAAACAAAAACAATATAACAAAACAAAAACAGACAACGGAGGGCCAACTGCCAAAAATCATGTGATTTTGGAGTTCATGGAGTTGGAAATTATCAATGATGAGCAACTTGACAAAAGAAAAGGTAGCTGTTGGAATGCGTGAAGTCCCACATCGGGAAGGATCTGCTATCATCAGGACAATTAGAAGTGCAGGATCAGCAGCAGTTGGTGTGCCTTAGTCAAACAGCAGATGTAATAATGACCCTTGCATGGTTTCCAGAGGTCCCTGGGGACTCTGCTCCCTATCAGGATCTGGGGACCTACAGAGGGGCAAACCAGGACTTCCAAATGGAATGCTCCTATGGCAATAAACTACAAAATCTATCCATTCTCCTCGCTCTGAAAAAGTTGGTAATGGATCTGTTCGGATCAAAAAGTGAGGAATGAACCATCAGAAATACCAACAGAAATCAAAGAACACAGGATAAAGTTGTTGTGATATAGGGAGGCTTCTACTACAAAACTGCTGACACTTTATCCAGTATCGTGTAACTCCCTTGACCGGATAGAAGATAAGCCAGACTTCAGCCCTGGGGGTTCTCCAACACGCATTTCCTAAGTTACACCAAGCAGAGACTTGAGCAATGTATGGGCTAGGGTGTCAGGTTGAGACAAGTCTGTATCTCTCAGACTAGGAAGTCATGAAAGATCCTGTCTCACACCACTGATCTAGCATTGGGGTTTTGCTGGGTAGGATGTGGGTGCAGAGAAATGAAGAGTGCAAGGGAAGAAATCCAAGCAACCATTCACAAACGCTATGCAGAACAGGGAGAAGAGTATTCCAGAAGGTAACCCAAGAGTTAAGAGTTCAAAAAGGCTTGAAAAACCAGTGTGCTGGCTTTAGGGATGTAAATTATGCTCAGAATATACATTATGGGAATATATTGAGCACTTCTGATAACAACACGTAGATTTATCATAAGAGTAACAGAGAGAAATTAAGGCAATAAATACATTGTGAGGTCCAGGTGTGCACAATGCATCCACATGGGCACAGACCACCCGAGTGATGGAGGCAGTTGGGTGGGAAGATGGCGGTCAGTGTCAGAGTCCTCAGTGAGGGCCGGTGAGTGACTGGGAGGCAGGAGTTGACTGACCACACCAAGAGACCGAGAGTATAAAACTCAATATGAAACTGAAAGATAATAAAACAAAATGTACAGTTGGAAATAAATGTTACTGCTCTGAGAAAATCACAGACTAATCATTCCACTGGGCCAAAAACTGAAATAATACTGTTGGCAACAAATTTTACTGCTTACGGCAATAACGCACAAATACTTATTAATCCCCATCAGAGAGATGATTCCTAGTAGATGTTATGCTTCTAAAGAAAAATCATTAAATTTTTCAAACTTGATAGTTTATTCTTAAATGTGAGTCATCCTAAATTTAATATAGTGGAACAACTTTGTCCAGATAACAAATTTGTGGGTTTTTTTTTCTCTTTTTCAGCCAGGAAGGCACCAGAAAACTGCTCTAGCCTCATTGACAGCAGCTTCCCTTCAAAAGCGGATAGGATAGCTTAGATTCATTGAAAATAGTTACTTTCCCAGAATCTGGTCTGGACACATGCGAATCTCTTGGAGAATCTCCTCTAAAAAGATGAGTTACCGGGGCGCCTGGGTGGCTCAGTTGGTTAAGCGACTGCCTTCGGCTCAGGTCATGGTCCTGGAGTCCCGGGATCGAGTCCCGCATCGGGCTCCCTGCTCGGCGGGGAGTCTGCTTCTCCCTCTGACCCTCCTCCCTCTCATGCTCTCTGTATCTCATTCTCTCTGTCTCAAATAAATAAATAAAATCTTTAAAAAATAAATAAATAAATAAAAAGATGAGTTACCTTCATGGCTTTCAAAGAAGTAAGATTGCCTCCCTTAGGAAGACTGATGGTCTATGGGTTTTCAGGTAACTCAGGGAAACGGGAGAGCCCCTCAAGAGAGAATTTCTTACTAATAAGGACCATGAGTTCTAGAATAATTCATTAGTAAAATAAACGTGATGTAACTATGTCCCCATTTTATGGAGCAGTTTCTATCTGTGACATTAATAATGATGAGTCACTTTGTGCTTTCTTGACTTTTGGATCTTTCTCCTTCACAGTCAACAACAGAAACAACTGTGTGTCTCAAGTTGACAAGTCGTGAGATGGCGAAACTCAAAATAGTTGACGTGTAGCCAGGAGGGTGACTGCAGCCCTGGGAGGCAGAGCCAGCACCCCGGGAGGACAGTGGGCCCCAACATGGCCAGAAGGGTGGTGCTGCGCAGTGTTCAGCACTGGAGGGCGAGCCGGCGGCTTTGTGATCACAAGGCTGGTGGTTTCCTCCAGAAGACATCTCTGCTGAGGCCCAAAGTTGCCTTGTGACCTCCAATTCACCCAGGAGTTTTTTTGTTGGTTTTGTTTTTTTTTTTTAAGTAGTAGACAAACAACTCCATCTCTTAAGGGTTTAACATATTAATTATTACTTATTCTAGCTGGCATTTCTAATAGTTCCCCAGGTAGCAGGCCTCTGTCTGGAAAGCCACCAAAACCTGAAGCTCAGAACTTATTTTCAAACTCCCAGGGACTAAAAGGACTCTCTGGCAGGTGTGAGTGCTACAAATCAAATACTATATCAAATGATTGCACTTGAGTGCCACTAATCAAGACGCAACAAAGCGTCAATGCTTAAAGCCCACAATTCTGATTCTAATAAGACTTCCATGTGTCTAGAGGTACCTGGGTGGCTCACTCATTAAGCGTCTGCCTTCGGCTCAGGTCATGATCCCAGGGTCCTGGGATCGAGCCACGCATCGGGCTCCCTGCTCAGCGGGAAGCCTGCTTCTCCCTCTCCCACTCCCCCTGCTTGTGTTCCCTCTCTCGCTGTCTCTCTGTCAAATGAAAGAAATTTTAAAAAAAAGACTTCCATGTGTCTAAATTACTATTATTTTATTATAAAAAGTAAAACAATACTTTGCAATTTGATTACCCTTTTTTATTTCCTTCCCAAATTACTGATGTTGCTATTTCAATAGTGACAGATAATGAAGTTATTACTATTTTACCATAGCATTATGGTATGGGGGTTAAGAGTGTGGACTCTGGAGTCAGACAGATGAGAGTCTAAATTTCATAAAGTTGCTTAACTTCTTTAGGTCTTCTGACAGAGATGCACACAAATACCTCCAAGTTTTCTCCCCGTCCAAGCACATAGCAGAACTGCATTTCTACATCCTTTTGAATTTGGACATGGCCAGGTGACTTGCTTTGGCCAATGAAATGTAAGAGAAAATGCCACCTGTCATTTCTAGGCAGCCTTTAAGAGCCAGAGAGGAATTTTCTGATTCCCTCTTTCCCTGTTAAGGCTGTTCCATTAGCCAGAGCCCCAGAGTGAGGACAACTTGAAGCAGATCCACAGTGGACGTGTAGCACAGCCAAAAATCAAACCTTTATTGTTTCAAGCCAATAATATAGTTGGCGTTGTTTGTTACAGCAGCATAACCTAGCCTATCCTGACTGATAAAGCCCCAATTTCCTCACTTGTTTAATTGGGGCATAAATAGAATCTATGTCCTTAGGGGGACCTGGGTGGCTCAGTTGGTTAAGAATCCAACTCTTGGGGCACCTGGGTGGCTCAGTTGGTTAAGCGACTGCCTTCGGCTCAGGTCATGATCCTGGAGTCCTGGGATCGAGTCCCGCATCGGGCTCCCTGCTCAGGAAGGAGCCTGCTTCTCCCTCTAACCCTCCCCCCTCTCATGTACTCTCTCTCTCTCATTCTCGCTCTCTCAAATAAATAAATCTTAAAAAAAAAAAAAAAGAATCCAACTCTTGATTTTGGCTCAGTCTTAATCTCAGGGCCATGAGTTCAGGTTCCGTGTTGGGCTCCACGTCCTACTTTAAAAAAAAAAAGGAATCTACCTCCTTAGAATGTTGTGAAGTTTAAATAAATAATGCAGGTTTTAAGACAATCTACCACACTGCCAGACACATACCACTTCTAGGTCAATAAGAGGTATGAGTAGAAAGGGGCAAAGCACTGCTCAAGATCATCCAGATTTTTCATAGAACCACTGCCTTTCTTCCCAAGCAGTCACTTGGAAAGTCTATCAAAGTGCTAGTTCTCTATTCAGACATGCAAATTCTGGCTTCCAAAGATAATTATTCTCCCCAGTGTTCATGTGTTAACACTGGGGTGATCATAATTTCCTCTTATTCCCTTCTGTTTAATTTGCTTGTCATTTCTCAGTAACACTTGTCTAACCACAGGAAATACAACCTACTGATCTAGGTGTTTCTTTCACCCAGCTAGTGCAGCATTTCCTCACCAAATATCTTCTAGAATTTTTTGTTCTGCCCTATTTGCACTGATGCCAAGAACGAGACTACCTGGGAGAAAGACTAATGAGCAGTTCACGGATACCATCCGGCATTACCCTGCACAGTAAAGCATCTTTGGGTTTTTTTCTACCACAGAATTATTACTTACTTTCCAAAACCAAAAATAATGCTTCACAAATCAAAGATTGACTAGAACATGAGAAACACATGATCAGCAAACAGAAATGCAGCACTACTGAGTCCCTGTTATTTTTAAGGCTTTATGTTTGGTGCTGTGTTGAATGTTTCAAAGTGTATGTTTATGAACTTTCTCATTCCATCAGGTTTTCAGTTTGCTACAAAGTAGGGCAAGATCTGTCCATACAGATCTTACACTTTCATTAGAAGGGTAAAATATTCACATGGGTTGGTAATTAGGTAAATTAGCAATATAAGGCAGAAGGTAGACCTCAAACTCAGTATTTTCATAGAATCCCCATTTTCTTACATTAGATATTGATTCTACAAACCAATTTTTGAAAGCCCTGCGGTGCCATCCATAGTACCAGGGGCCCAGGACTCTAACCTTTCCTAGTTTCTTGTCCCATGCATTGCCGTCTTGGGGATCTAAGTGGATATCCTCCTAGAACCTAGCCAGCCTTCTTCCTAGGAGATCAGCATGCAGTCACTCAACTCCAGGCAATTAGAAAGTGCCCTGTTCTCTACAAATAAGTCACCCAGACAGAGTCTCCTGGCCTGACCTAGAGTCTTCCTGCTCTGCTCCCCACAACGAGACAGGGCATGAACCACGTTCGTGTGTCATGACCCAAGAGTCCTCGGGGAAGTACACCCCACTCCGCAGCCAGATGTGGCTCTCAACTGAGCCACATCCCC
>NW_028069393.1:0-384 GCF_054177405.1 Leptonychotes weddellii
CGATATGAGCGCTTACTACGTGCCAGGCACTGTTCTATGTGCTTTATGTAAACAACCAGTTTGATCCTCCCCACAGCTGAAGACAGGTACTAGCATTATCCCAGTTGTACTCTTGAGGAAAATAAGGCACAGAGAGGCTAAGGCAGCTGCCCAAGGTGATACAGCTCTAAGTGGCAGAACTGGGATTTTTTTTTTTTTTTAAAGATTTTATTTATTTATTTGACAGAGAGACACAGCGAGAGAGGGAACACAAGCAGGGGGAGTGGGAGAGGGAGAAGCAGGCTTCCCGCCGAGCAGGGAGCCCGATGTGGGGCTCGATCCCAGGACCCTGGGATCATGACCTGAGCCGAAGGCAGACGCTTAACGACTGAGCCACCCAGGCGC
>NW_028069394.1:0-384 GCF_054177405.1 Leptonychotes weddellii
CAGACAGAAAATCAGTACGGAAACATTGGCTTTAAATGACACACTAGACCAGATGGACTTAACATATATATATATAGAACATTCCATCCAAAAACAGCAGAATACTTCTCAAGTGCACACGGAACATTCTCCAGGATAGATTATGTTAGGCTATAAAACAAGTCTCAATAAATTCAGGAAGATTGAAATCCTATCGAGCGTCTTTTCTGATCACAATGGTATGAAACTAGAAATCAATTACAAGAAGAAAACTGGAAAAACTATAAATATGTGAAGTTTAGACAGCATGTTACTAAACAACTATTAGGTCATAAAAGAAATCAAATGAAAAATAAAAAAATAGAGACAAATGAAAACAGAAATACAACATACCAAAATCTATGA
>NW_028069395.1:0-384 GCF_054177405.1 Leptonychotes weddellii
CTATTGTCTATTATCCTTTACCTGACAGATATTTATTCCTTGGCTCCAGCTTACCTTTCTAGCCTCCATTTCTCTCAAAACTTCACTCCCCCACTCTTCCTTCCCTATTTTACCTCAGTCCATTTAAACCCTCACACTCTTTTCCCCAGTCATACCAGCACCCCTTGAACATGATTCACACTGCTCATCAACTCTAACTGAAAAGCATTGCCTCCTGGGCCCAGCTCTTCAAGAAAATAGTCCAAGAGACCTCAAAGAATAGCTTTAATTTAATGAGTTTTCATTAAAAGTATGTATCAGATATTTTATATCAGTTTTGCCTTTTGTATTCAAAAGTAGCAGTAAGTAAAAAGAGCATAAGACATAATGAGAATATGCATCCCC
>NW_028069396.1:0-384 GCF_054177405.1 Leptonychotes weddellii
ATCATCACCATCACCACCACCATCATCACCACCATCATCACCATCACCACCACCATCATCACCACCATCATCACCATCACCACCACCATCATCACCATCACCACCACCATCATCACCATCATCATCACCATCATCACCATCACGACCACCATCATCACCATCATCATCACCATCATCTTCACCATCATCATCATCATCATCACCATCATCATCACCACCATCACCACCACCATCATCATCACCAACGTAGCAGTAGCAGTAGTAGCAGAGGCCATCTTGAATAGGAGAAAAGGGGCTTTGTTTCAGTTATTCTGAGATGTGGTTTGGTAACAGGATGACAGTCGGGCAGAGAAGGACAGTGAAGGAGTGTACAAAGGGGAAGAG
>NW_028069397.1:0-384 GCF_054177405.1 Leptonychotes weddellii
CGCAATAGCACAGAGAACCAGGGGTACAAGTGAATGGTCGCAGGGTTCTCATGCATAATATCAAGGGGTGCGATATTAAAGACTTTGAGGAGTTCTAGACCACCCAGGTATGCAAATTTATAATGAGTTACCGTTTCTCCTTTTTAACTGTTTACTATCTTCCCTCTGCTTTGTCAGGTATTTTCTTTTTTTTTTTTTTAAAGATTTTATTTATTTATCTGACAGATAGAGAGACAGCGAGAGAGGGAACACAAGCAGGAGGAGTGGGAGAGGGAGAAGCAGGCTTCCCGCGGAGCAGGGAGCCCGATGCGGGGCTCGATCCCAGGACCCTGGGATCATGACCTGAGCCGAAGGCAGACGCTTAACGACTGAGCCACCCAGGCG
>NW_028069398.1:0-384 GCF_054177405.1 Leptonychotes weddellii
GCCTGGGTGGCTCAGTTGGTTAAGCGACTGCCTTCGGCTCAGGTCATGATCCTGGAGTCCCGGGATCGAGTCCCACATCGGGCTCCCTGCTCAGCGGGGAGTCTGCTTCTCCCTCTGACCCTCCTCCCTCTCATGCTCTCTGTCTCTCATTCTCTCTCTCTCAAATAAATAAAAATAAAATCTTTAAAAAAAAAAAAAAGAGATCTGAGATGAATTAGACATTGTATCTAACCTGAAGTGTGTCATGGTTTCATAAAAAAGTATTATACATGTGATAACACATGATGTTACTTTTTTTTAATGGTCATGACAATAGTATTATGAGCCCCATTCAGAAGGGGAGTAGCATGTTTAGGGAAGGCTTCTTGAAATGTGCTAGACATA
>NW_028069399.1:0-384 GCF_054177405.1 Leptonychotes weddellii
ACAATGGCAATTACCTGTAAGCCCACTCAAAAGCACATAGCTAGCTACTTCCAAGTTATATTTGTTAACATTTTGGCTCTTATTTTTGTTGGCATGAACAAGGTAGACAACACAAGCTCAACTCTGTATCTCATTGCTCTTGGGACCCCAACCTGAGTCTGAACTGAGAAATAAAGCAGGAATAATTTTTTTTTTTTTTAAAGATTTTATTTATTTATTTGACAGAGAGAGACACAGCGAGAGAGGGAACACAAGCAGGGGGAGTGGGAGAGGGAGAAGCAGGCTCCCTGCAGAGCAGGGAGCCCGATGCGGGACTCGATCCCAGGACCCTGGGATCATGACCTGAGCTGAAGGCAGTCGCTTAACCAACTGAGCCACCCAGGC
>NW_028069400.1:0-384 GCF_054177405.1 Leptonychotes weddellii
CGAAGAGTCCATGGTTCACAGTGCTGCCCTAACTCAAGGAAATTTTCACATACTCCCATATCACAAAAAAATGTTACAAATTCATCTTTGTATTGAAACTAATTCCATAAATGACTCAACTATGTACTACTTTTGTTAATATACTCTTGAACATACAATAATAAAATTTGATTCAGGATGGGCGCCTGGGTGGCTCAGTTGGTTAAGCGACTGCCTTCGGCTCAGGTCATGATCCTGGAGTCCCGGGATCGAGTCCCGGATCGGGCTCCCTGCTCGGCAGGGAGTCTGCTTCTCCCTCTGACCCTCCCCCCTCTCATGTGCTCTCTCTCTCCTCTCATCCTCTCTCTCAAATAAATAAATAAAATCTTTAAAAAAAAAAAAAAA
>NW_028069401.1:0-384 GCF_054177405.1 Leptonychotes weddellii
AAAAATAAAAATTAAAAGAGTCCTAAGGAGATAAGCAGGCATCGTATTTGAAGAAAGAGCAAGCAACCACTCAATTTATCTCCTTCCCCTCAGGCCCTTACATTGCTCAAAGTAGAGAATGATGATTCCTGTCAATTTGTCATTATTCATTAGGACAGGAATCTTGTCTGTTTTAGCAGATATACTTTTTTTTTTTTTTTAAAGATTTTGTTTATTTATTTGACAGAGAGAGAGATAGCGAGAGCAGGAACACAAGCAGAGGGAGTGGGAGAGGGAGAAGCAGGCTTCCCGCCGAGCAGGGAGCCCGATGTGGGCCTCGATCCCAGGACCCTGGGATCATGACCTGAGCCGAAGGCAGACGCTTAACGACTGAGCCACCCAGGC
>NW_028069402.1:0-7894 GCF_054177405.1 Leptonychotes weddellii
TATTTTAGGATGATTTGTTCCATTTCTTTGAAAAAAGTGGATGGTATTTTGATGGGGATTGCATTGAATGTGTAGATTGCTCTAGGTAGCATTGACATCTTCACAATATTTGTTCTTCCAGTCCATGAGCATGGAACTTTTCTCCATTTCTTTGTGTCTTCCTCAATTTCTTTCATGAGCAGACCAGTTTTTCTAAAGGAACACCCTAAAACTATTACTCATTTTTAAAATATAAAATAATTATTAAATATTTTTCATTTTCCCTACATACAGGAGCAATTACATGAAATTGAGTAACAGGATCTTTAAAAATAATTTTAATTGGGAGCTCATTTAATATGAAGAAATTCAGGGAATATGGAATTATTGTGTTTGAAGATGTTAAAACGGGTAAGAAGAAAGGTTAAAATAACTTCTCATCTTGATACATTTGGCAAAACATCTAACAGATGTTAGCCAACTTGCAGTTTCCAATTAGAATTTTTAAACACACTTAAAGAGGATAACTGGTTTTGTCTTTAATTAGTTAGAAAGCCATTATTTTGGTTGAGCTGGTTTGTTTTATAAAACTTTAAAGGGAAGTCATTTTGGTTGTGGGCTCAAGCAACTCCTGTGTCATTAATAGTTCTGTTCTAGTTTTAATGATCTGAAAGGCGTTTTCTACTCAGACTTCTGTTTCTTCCTCTGTTTCTCATAGCTCCCAGCACTGCCTCACCCAACCAAAACCAACCCCATCCTGGCCCTGAGGAAACAATGGTTGATTGTTTCGCCTAAAGAAATTGTATATCTCTTATACAAATTGTCCCCGACTTACAGTGGCTTGACTTAAAATTTTTTGACTTTATGATGGGGGAGAAGCTATACACATTCAGTAGAATACATACTTCCAGTTCTGAATTTTGATCTTTTCCCAGGCTAGTGATATGAAGCGTGACTGTTTTGCAATTCTGGGCAGCCCCCAGTCAGCCATGCCATCATGAGGGTAAACAATTGATACCATCATTCTGTACCCATACAAACATTTTGGTTTTCACTTTCAGAACAGTATTCAATAAATTACATGAGATATTCAACACTTTATTACAAACTAGGCATTGTGTTAGATGATTTTGCTCAACTGTAGACTTATGGAAGTGTCTGAACACGTTTAAGGTAGGTTAAACCTATGTTCCGTGGGTTGGGTGTAGATTATCCCTCTATTTTTTTAAAATAGCAATCAAATAACAACTATAACTTAATGATACTGTAAATTTACAATGGGCTTATTGAGACATAACCCCATCATAAGTCAAGGAAGATTTGTGTCTTATGTCTTCAAATATTAGTTTCACTTCCATAAGTAATTTATTTCTGCCCAGCCCAACCCAATTCATACTCTTTTTAGCTTCAAGGTAGAAGCTCTCTTGCTAAGGAATACTGGTAGCTTCCAAATGGTTGCTTGTGGATACATTAGTTGTTAGATACAGTTACTTCTGAAAAGAATTATGTTTTTGATTTGAGACCCATTTTTACCAAGTAAGGGTATTCTGTTTCTCAAACCAAAACAAACAAACAAAAAAAAAACCCTCTTCCTTTTCTGATATATTTTTATTGTTTGGTTTTTTTTTCCCTACTCCTCTGCCCAAATACATCTGTTTTTACTACTTTGAACATTTTTGAAGCAAGTACAGTTCAATTGTATCTTGAGAAACACAATCAAGAAAAATTATTCTCTCAATCTGAGTCACCACTCACTGGGCTGCTTGCTCTTTCTTGCCCATAGAAAAAAAACTGTGGTTTACCACAGATGAGTTTCATTTAGAAATTTACCCAAAGATGCACAGCTATTCAAGAATGAGTATGTATTCTAAGGGTAAATACAAATCAAAAAAGAAAGCCTCTGTTAACAAGAAGGGAAGAAACTCATCCCACACCCTATCTTAGAGCATTTACTTTAGAAAAATTGTAAGTTCTTTCTCTCTCTAAAATGTATGTAATTTTTTAAAAGCTAAATAAGCCTTTTCCCAGCTTTAAGACCCAGAGAACCATCTCATTGAAATTTAACCACCAAAGAAGATGAACCTCCCATCTTCCAATTTCTTGTAGGGGATAAAACCTTAACTTTGGCAAAGGCCTCACTCCTAAACTACTTCTTGTCATAAAGATGTGATGAGCTTATTTGTCCTTTGGATTAAGCTAGTTAGCTAACACAGATGATCAATCCCATTGCCAACTGAATGTAGGATGAACTACATTTGACAAACGGTGCTGTCAAGTCCTCCAAAATTATTGTTTATCTTAAGGACGTGTATGTAATGTGTTGTATGTGCATGGCTATATAAAAGGGTGAGATTTCTTTGTTTTTGCAGTCTCTTAGGGGATTGCCTGTGGAGTGCATCACATTCAGAATTGATGCTTACTCAATCATAAAACTTTTTTTCTTTTTCTTCTACTTTTGTGGAAAGGTTTAGTTGGTTGGGAGGAGTTACGTTTTTATTTATATATTGCCAACAGCATTCAGTATCGATGTCCACCATGTTAAACTTTATCTAATCCATATGCTTTCCAAAAGCAGGAACTGTTAAGAAATCTTCTCCCCCTTTTGTGTTCTCAGAAGGGGCTGGTCAAGAACCACCACATATTCTGAAATAAGGCCTGACTCTGGCTCTCCTCATGACACTCCCGAAGCTCATGGAGACTTCCCTTGCTTCACTGCCTCTATCAAACCCTAGACCCTCTTCCTTCTCTTTGACACATTCTTTGTTAATAAATGTTCTCCTTACTGTAAACTTGAATAAAAGCATTTTCTTAATTGTCTTGTGCATACTGTATTTAGCAATGCTCATCTTTTACCAACCCATTGGATAGTTGTGGGGTTTTTGTTGTTATTGTTGTTGTCCCTTTGCCAATTATTTTTCTTTAGCTTACTGAGTATTGCCAAATGAATGCCACAGCGATTTCTTATCTTTCTCCTTCAGATGTGTTACCAAAACCCAAGTTCAACTGCTTGTTGCCCTAAAGGCCAATACTCAAGAGAGAAGCTTTGATTAGAAAGAAACATGAGTTTTATTTAGGAGATGGGCCACCTGGGGAGAAAGCAGACTCTTCTCCAAAGGCCAGCTCCGAGTTTTCTGCCTGGCCCAGAGATTTTTAAAAGGGTTTCATCAGGGCGCCTGGGTGGCTCAGTTGGTTAAGCGACTGCCTTCGGCTCAGGTCATGATCCTGGAGTCCTGGGATCGAGTCCCACATCGGGCTCCCTGCTCAGCAGGGAGTCTGCTTCTCCCTCTGACCCTCCCCACTCTCATGCTCTCTCTATCTCATTCTCTCTCTCAAATAAATAAATAAAATCTTTAAAAAAATAAAATAAAAGGGTTTCATCAGTTAAGGCAGTGCAGTGGTCTGTGACATTTCTTGATTATGTATAGACTTGATGATGCCAGCTACAGAGTTGTCTTGGTGCTCTGAGGTTGTGTAAGAAGGTCTGGTTCCTTGGTACCTGGGGTTTGTGGGAGAGTACTCTGTTCCTTCTGCAGAGGGCAAGGTCTACAGATGCACAAAGGGAGGTCAGTAAAGTCATTGTATGACCTTAAAAAACAAAGCAAAAAAAAAAAACCAACCAAACTTTTTGCTAAAAGATTGCTGGGCTAATCAGAAAGCTGAAGCAGCTTCAAACGGACTGGCTGCCCTCTGTGGTCCTTTATTCCCCAAGGTCCATGGTTTGCAAATTTCAAATAAAATAAATTAGTTCTGTTACAGATCAAGGGCCTTACTCAGCAGGCAAGGAGTGTGTTAACTTGCTTCAAGTTAACCCTTCAGACCAGCTGGAGTGCTATAACAGATGTCTGAATTAACTATTGAATTGCCTACTAGACAGGTCTGAATGGAGTTCTTCATACAGTGCTTAACCAACAGTTTAAACTTAACTCATTATCTTGACTCTTTCTTTGATCTCGACTCTTTCTTTCTATTATGGCGGTAAGTGAAGACTACTCAAATGAAAACAAGCAAAGGCCATAGCAATAGTCAGCTACACAAACTGTATTTGGCAGAGGTTCGAGACATAGAGGGGTGGGAAAGATTTAGAGTGGAAGAAAGGGAAGGCTGCAGGTTGGCCCTGACTGGAACCTGCTGGCCAGGGAAAGCTGGAGCAAAGATAACTACAAGCAGAGTGTTTTCTTTGATTTTCTAAAAGAGCATATTTGGCTTTCTTCAGTTGGTCTTAAGTTGGGAGAAAATGTAAGGAAGCTGTCAGTTATTGATCAAGTCCTGACAATTGGCAACCAATTGCTACAGAGCTTGTGGTTTGGTTTACTGCACTGGTTGCTGCAAATTTTAGGTCAAAGTTCTATTTTTATTTTTTTAAGATTTATTTATTTGAGAGAGAATAAGAGAGAGCAGGGTGGGGGCAGAGGGAGAGAGAGAGAGAATTGCAAGTAGACTCCCTGCTGAGCACAGAGCCCATTGCCGGGCTCAGTCTCAGGATCCTGAGATCATGACCTGAGCCGAAATCCAGAGTCAGACGCTTAACCAAGTGAGCCACTCAGGGGCCCATGAAGTTCTATTTTTTTTTTTTTTAAGATTTTATTTATTTGACAGAGAGAGACAGCGAGAGAGGGAACACAAGCAGGGGGAGTGGGAGAGGGAGAAGCAGGCTTCCCATGGAGCAGGGAGCCCAATGCGGGGCTCGATCCCAGGACCCTGGGATCATGACCTGAGCCGAAGGCAGACCCTTAACGACTGAGCCACCCATGTGCCCCTCAGGTGCCCCTGAAGTTCTATTTTTATATGGAATCTGGTCATTGCTTGTTTGTATATTGTCTCTTGTTGTTAATGTCATTGCCATTCTCTCTGTCATTTAAGCTCAAAACAGTAGAGTCATCTAAATTTGTTTTTGATACCTCTCAATTTTCTTATCAACTTACTTTTTAAAACTTATTCATTTTTATCAATTGTATAGTTGTGAACTACGACATCCCATACTCTTCCCATGGCCAAATCTTTAATTCAGGTCTTTGAGTTCTTTATCTAGAAAATATACCAGTGTTCTTACTGGTTTCTCTGCTTTAGGAACTTTTCTCAGCATTCCATTCTCTATACTACTTTTAAATAAAGACAACTTTATTTTGATTAAATTGTCTTCCCCACCAAAAGTCCTTCATGCTTCCTATGGCATAGCTGTCAATTCTGTCCATATTTAGCCCAGCTGTCTTCCTTGTACATGTCATAAAATCAGTAAATGACATTTATCGGATGAACAATATTGAATAAAATGAATTCACTCTATATAATTCCCCTTTTGCTTTCTCTCCAAATCAGCCCTTTTGTCATTTTCAAGGCTTTATTTTGGCCTAGAAATTGTTCAAAAGGAAACAACAGGCCCCAAATAGAGTCATTTGTGTTAACCCCCACTTCAGCAAATCAAGATTTACTACCTAATCTAACTGTAGTTTCAGTCTCTCCCAGCAATGTAACTTTTAACAGTCAACCTGGAATTACCTGTTGCACTGGTGAGGAAATCTGCCTGAGAGACCCCTATCATCCCCCCTTAGAAGGGGGCCTTGCCTGAAACAATACACTCTTTGCTAATAAGCTCCTTTCTGACTTTAAAAACTTTTCCTTTTGGGGCGCCTGGGTGGCTCAGTTGGTTAAGCGACTGCCTTCGGCTCAGGTCATGATCCTGGAGTCCCGGGATCGAGTCCCGCATCAGGCTCCCTGCTCGGCAGGGAGTCTGCTTCTCCCTCTGACCCTCCTCCCTCTCATGCTCTCTGTCTCTCATTCTCTCTCTCAAATAAATAAATAAAATCTTTAAAAAAAAATAAAAATAAAACTTTTTCGTTTCTACAGCTCTTGAGAGCTCTTTTCTATTTGCTAGATGGGATGGTGCCCAGTTCATGAATTGCTGAATAAAACAAATTTGATCCTTAAGTTTACTCAGTTGAATTTTGTTAATAAAGTAAGATTTGTTTATTGAAAATATTTTCAAGTAATGCTATTCTTATTGAAAAATTAAATAATTATATGCAAATTGACTAGGAAAAAACATGCTAAAATAATTTCCCTATTCTTTCTTATAAATAAGTTGAGGTAAGCCAGAGGGAATTCTCCTATTGGATTTTAAGAACAGGGACCATTTCCTTCCCATCTTGCATCCTATTAACACCTATCATAATATTTTGAAAATAGGAGATGCAGCTACAAAAAAGAATTTTAATTAAATGTAATCAAATCTAACTTTCAGTACCGTGAATCTTTGTGTGGTGCATATTATAGCTCAAAACAATCACTGACAAGGGCCCAGTAATCTGAGTGCTAGGAATTTTATAACTCTAAATTCTTACTAAGGTCATTTGAAGATTGAATCCTGGCACATTTTGCATGGGTGGTGAAAGAAAATATGTATGACTATATGGACTCAGAGCATATCAAATGTGAGCCCTCTGGAAGCATGTCCTGGATCTATGCTCTGCTTCCCTAAGCACAGGGTAGGTGTCTCTCCTGTTCCATGAACATTTTACCTCTATCATAGTATTCATCACACTAATTAATCTTTCTCCCCTAGGTGGTGATAGTTCCTTGAATAAAATGACATCATTTTTTGTTGTTTTTGTAAGCTATTTTGAATGTTAGTTATAGAAAGCATTAAATACCTGAAACTGACAGTAGTGAAGATTTTGCATATTAAGGGACAACAAATTAAGGCTGTTTCAGGAAGTCATAGTACATATGACAATTTGCAAAAGCACGGGACTTAATTAATAAGGAATATAAATTAGATATGGGTTTTTTTTTTAAGATTTTATTGATTTATTTGACAGAGAGAGGGAACACAAGCAGGGGCAGAGGGAGAGGGAGAAGCAGGCTCCCTGCTGAGCAGAGAGCCCAATGTGGGGTTCGATCACAGGACCTGGGATCATGACCTGAGCCGAAGGCAGAAGCTTAACCAATTGAGCCACCCAGATGCCCCTAGATATGGGATTTTTACTTTTTTTTTCCCCCCAGTGCTCTTATGTATCTCACTTCTATAACTAGTAAAACTGAAGAAAAAAACAGTATTCAAGAAGAATCTGAGTTTGAACTTTCTAAAGAAAATAGAATAAATGAGCATTGAGAATATAGTTTAGATATCTTTGTTTTCAAAACTAGGAATGTTAACTCATATTGTACATATGATGTGGGGAACAAAGCAGAAGAGAAATTATTCAATTTCCTTACTACCTATAGCCCATTGACAAGTCCTTGAAACAGACAGAGTGACATTCCTCTAGGGACTCAGTTGCCTCAATGTTGACACTCTGCTAAGGGCAAAAAGCAATCCTAGCCTGACCCTACCCCCTCAAACTGTAAGTCTACTTTAACATATAAAAGTTCCTTTAGAAATTTCCTTTATCTCTAAACCCCCCAAGATACGTGTTGGCAATCATCCCCCAAGCATACGACCCACCGATATACATCTGAAGGGTCTCATGACTAAGGTTTTATTAGATGGTAATAAATGAACTTTTCCCAACAATACCTAGCCCCCTCAAGGTTCTGGAAACCTTGCTTCCAAAATTCCTTAGAGACTTATGCTGTCCCTAACCCCCTCCCAACTTGAAAGTATATAACGGGCCACTCCACATGACCCTGGTGCAGTTCTTTCTGCCCACTGGTCCTGTCCCTGTGCTTTAATAAAATCACCTTTTTGCACCACAGACATCTCAAGAATTCTTTCTTGGCCATTGGCTTCCAACCCTAACATCTTTCTACATCACATGGACTAAAATCTACCCCATAAAACTATAGAACGAATAAAATCCAATAGCAACAAAGAAACATGCATGTCAAATGTAGCCATCATACACCTTAATTCTATGATGGTTTTGTAATTCTGGTCCAATATACTTTCTAGATAAAAAGAAATCCATCATTTTTTTTT
>NW_028069403.1:0-384 GCF_054177405.1 Leptonychotes weddellii
ACCCTTGTCAAAAATCATATGCAAGTGTTTATTTCTGGGCTCTCTATTTTATTCCATTGGTCTATGTGTCTGTCTTTTATGCCAGTACCACACAGTTTTGATTATTGCTGCTTTGTAATAGGTTTTGAAATCAAAAAGTGTGAGTACTCCAATTTTGTTCCTCTTTTTCAAGTTTGTTTTGGCTATTCATGGTACCTTGAGATTCCATTTGAATTTTAAGATGCATTTTTTTAAATTTCTGCCAAAAGCATCATGGAGATTTTGATAAAGATTGTTTTGATTCTATATCTTGCTCTTTGGAAAGTATTGACACCTTAGCAATATTAAGTCTTCTAATCCATGAACATGTCTTTCCATTTATTTATGTCTTCTTTAATTTCTTTC
>NW_028069404.1:0-384 GCF_054177405.1 Leptonychotes weddellii
AAAATCACTTTGGAAAGCTGTGTAGTATTATCAGAATGTACATACACCTGATAACCCTGCAATTACTCTCCTGACTATATACCCTGGAAACTAACATATCTCCATGAAGAAACACATACAAGGAGTTCGTTACAACTATGTTTGCAAAAATGAAAAACCAAATTCTACCTACCAACTGGTGAATGGATAAATATTTAAGGCACACATGCACTCAGTAAAACATTATGAACATTAGGGCGCCTGGGTGGCTCAGTCGGTTAAGCGACTGCCTTCGGCTCAGGTCATGATCCTGGAGTCCCAGGATTGAGTCCCGCATCGGGCTCCCTGCTCGGCAGGGAGTCTGCTTCTCCCTCTGACCCTCCCCCCTCTCATGTGCTCTCTGTC
>NW_028069405.1:0-384 GCF_054177405.1 Leptonychotes weddellii
GCCTGGGTGGCTCAGTCGTTAAGCGTCTGCCTTCGGCTCAGGTCATGATCCCAGGGTCCTGGGATCGAGTCCCACATCGGGCTCCCTGCTCGGCAGGAAGCCTGCTTCTCCCTCTCCCACTCCCCCTGCTTGTGTTCCTGCTCTCGCTATCTCTCTCTCTGTCAAATAAATAAATAAAATCTTTAAAAAAAAAAAAAAAAGAATATATCTATATATAGATACAGGTATATACACAAGGGTGTATGTTTTATAACTGTTTCTGGTCACAAATAAACTGGGAACAGAGTGAATGGCTATTAAACATTAGCAGAATAGATGAATAAGCTATGGTATTTTCACATGGACTACTATCCAGCCATTGAAGAGAAAGATTTGAGCTCTATA
>NW_028069406.1:0-384 GCF_054177405.1 Leptonychotes weddellii
AGGGGCTGTTCCTGCTCCCACTGCCCCTATTAGGCTTGCTCCCTTGGAAGGCCTGGGCTTGAGTGTTGTTGTGGGAGCAATTGTTGAGACCTCAGCAAGAACCAGTTTTCTATCCCTTCCAGTGATTTTGTCAAGACTTAAATTCCTTTGTGTTTCTTTCTTTTTTTTTTAAGATTTTATTTATTTATTTGACACAGAGAGAGAGAGAGAGCACAAGCCAGGGAGTAGCAGGCAGAGGGAGAGGGAGAAGCAGGTGCCCCATTGAGCAGGGAGCCTGATGCGGGACTCAATCCCAGGACCCTGGGATCATGACCTGAGTCGAAGGCAGACACTTAACTGACTGAGCCACCCAGGTGTCCTTCCTTTGTGTTTCAAATAGGTAGA
>NW_028069407.1:0-384 GCF_054177405.1 Leptonychotes weddellii
CATGACATGCAAGGGCAGAAATGTGGTGGAGACTCCAGTTAGAGCCAGGAGCCCCAACACTTTGGACTCTGAGCCTCATTCTCCATGGGAACTTTATCTCCACCCTGCGGCTGCCTGCTTCTCTCAGAGGTGGTGGAGCCCGTGTGCTGGAACCCGGCTGCCTGCAGGGCCGCCTTCCACCCTCTGCCCTTCCTTCTTCCGAGATTCCCCTTCCCAGGGCAGGGGCAGATTGGCCCAGCTCGGGTCAGGTGCTTGGTCCTGCACCAGCCAGCTATTTGGGGGATGAGATCATGTCATAGGACCATGACGGCTCCTTCCGGAACCACTTGGATGGAATGGGGCGAAGGGCAGGGGATGAATCCTAGGACAGGCACTAGGGTCATA
>NW_028069408.1:0-384 GCF_054177405.1 Leptonychotes weddellii
CATGGGGTCCAGACTCTCTGGTTTAACAAACATACCACTCTTTCCTGACTCTACTGCTTTTCTCCTCTCCTCTAGTGCTGTACCCCTCTTGCCTTCTATTTACTTTCATCTTTGGTATCTTTGTGCCTTGAATACCTTTTTTAGTCGTAACTTTGTACCCTTTATCTGTTGATTTCTATTTGTTCTTTTTTTTTTTTTTAAAGATTTTATTTATTTATTTGAGAGAGAGAGAATGAGAGAGAGCACATGAGAGGGGGGAGGGCCAGAGGGAGAAGCAGACTCCCTGCCGAGCAGGGAGCCTGATGCGGGACTCGATCCAGGGACTCCAGGATCATGACCTGAGCCGAAGGCAGTCGCTTAACCAACTGAGCCACCCAGGCGCCC
>NW_028069409.1:0-384 GCF_054177405.1 Leptonychotes weddellii
ACACAGCTATAGGGCTGTAGCTGCAAGGGAGGGTGGGAAGTGTAGTCATTATTCAGTGCAGCCATACGCCCCCAGCTAAAAAGGGAGAAAGGATCTTGGGAGATAATGAGCAGTTTTTGCACAGGTAGGATACTGTTGTTCATTCTCTTGTACGGATGAGAAAACTTAGAAGTTAATAACTTGACGAAGATCACAGTCAGTTCTCTTGATTGTGATACTCTCTTGATTGATTCTTCTATTTTGTGATACTTTTTCTCATGCATCTGGTATTGATAAGTAATTAACTCCTCTGTGTTGCTTGGAGGAGAGAAATTATACAAAAACAATGCATTTGGAATTCTACTCTTTTACACTCAAATCACTGCTTATTTTATCAAATAGAAA
>NW_028069410.1:0-384 GCF_054177405.1 Leptonychotes weddellii
AAGAATATAGACTAAAAGGCCCTGAGAAACTGAATTAGTAGTCAAACAAACCTAAGCTCAAAATAAGCAGATCGCATGTTGATTTCTTTTCTTCCTGGCTGATTTGAGATTGTTTCTGAGAGAAGGCAGTGAAGTCTTCAGGGGTCTTCAAGTGTTTTTAAATTCTTTTTTCCCAAAAGAATTTCTTTTTTTTTTTTTTAAAGATTTTATTTATTCATTTGAGACACAGAGATACAGAGAGAGAGAGAGAGCATGAGCAGTGGGAGAGGCAGAGGGAGAGGAAGAAGCAGACTCCTTGCTGAGTCAGGAGCCCGATGTGGGACTCGATCCCAGGACCCTGGGATCATGACCTGAGCCGAAGGCAGACGCTTAACCATCTGAGCC
>NW_028069411.1:0-384 GCF_054177405.1 Leptonychotes weddellii
ACACAGCTATAGGGCTGTAGCTGCAAGGGAGGGTGGGAAGTGTAGTCATTATTCAGTGCAGCCATACGCCCCCAGCTAAAAAGGGAGAAAGGATCTTGGGAGATAATGAGCAGTTTTTGCACAGGTAGGATACTGTTGTTCATTCTCTTGTACGGATGAGAAAACTTAGAAGTTAATAACTTGACGAAGATCACAGTCAATTCTCTTGATTGTGATACTCTCTTGATTGATTCTTCTATTTTGTGATACTTTTTCTCATGCATCTGGTATTGATAAGTAATTAACTCCTCTGTGTTGCTTGGAGGAGAGAAATTATACAAAAACAATGCATTTGGAATTCTACTCTTTTACACTCAAATCACTGCTTATTTTATCAAATAGAAA
>NW_028069412.1:0-384 GCF_054177405.1 Leptonychotes weddellii
AGGGATTTTATCAAAGGTTTTTCTGTTCGGGTTACCAAACAGTTACAAAGGACTCTCAGATGGGTGTTTCTTTCCTTTTCTTTCTTTCGTTCTTTCTCTCTTCCTTTTTTTTTTTTTTAAGATTTTATTTATTTGACACAGAGAGACACAGCGAGAGAGGGAACACAAGCAGGGGGAGCAGGAGAGGGAGAAGCAGGCTTCCCGCTGAGCAGGGAGCCCGATGCGGGGCTCCATCTTAGGACCCTGGCCTCATGCCCTCAGCCGAAGGCAGACGCTTAACGACTGAGCCACCCAGGCGCCCCTCTTTTTCTTTTTCTTTCTTACTTTTTTTTTCTTTCTTTTTCTTTCCTTTTCTTCCTTTTCTTCCTTCTCTCTCTCTCTCTC
>NW_028069413.1:0-7893 GCF_054177405.1 Leptonychotes weddellii
ATTCATTGAATTTTCGGCTTTATGGGTCATTCTAAATCCTTATCAGTAGTGAAAGTTATCTTTGGAGTTTAAATGACCTTTTATAAAAGATCCCATGATGTTAAAGGCAGTCAGAGATGTTTAAGCTACACAGAGTTTAGATCTGACCCCGTGGCAGTTAATGGAAAATAAATTTATTGAACCAAGTTTTAGTTGATGCTAAGGATATTTTTCTTAGCAAAATCAAATTGAGCACTGCAGCTCAACCACTGCTTATTGATTGCCGCTAATCTGCGGGGAGACTGAATTATAGGACTGCTCATCAGTGCTATTAACTACTTTGAGAAAAGGAAATCTCTAGAATATATTAGTAATTATTTTTTTTTTTAAAGATTTTATTTATTTATTCATGAGAGAGAGAGAGAGGCAGAGGGAGGAGCAGGCTCCCAAGGAGCAGGGAGCCCGATGCGGGACTCGATCCCAGGACCCTGAGATCATGACCTGAGCCGAAGGCAGACGCTTAACCATCTGAGCCACCCAGGCGCCCTATATTAGTAATTATTAATAGATTGCCGTTAGCTGTACTTGGCCTTTCAGTTACGAAAGTTTTAGATCTTAGTATGTGGAAATTATAGGTGGTAAAATGAAGTCTTCTGAAACCTCTCAGACCACGGGGGAAGGCCAGAACGAACTGTTCTATCCTGATAAAGGGTGCCATTTCTTTCATTTCTTTCTCTTGTTTTTGAGCCTTAAAGTTCTCAGCTTTGTGTCCATTCTGTTTATTGGAAAACATAACCTTCTTGTTTGATAGCTGCTCTCTGTTGGGGCCGAATCTATATCCTATTGTTTGTTGGGTAGAATACCCTTTTATTTATGCCTGTCCAGATGGAGAAGACTCAGCTGGCTGGCTGTAGACTGGCGTTCCCTGTGCCCATTCCAGCTGACTGAGAGGGGGAGGGGTGATGGGCAGGAAGAAACCTCCCACCCCCTTTAGAGTATTCGTTATGGGCTAGTCTTAAGAAAGATTTTATTCAACTGGCCTTTAATGTTATTTGTTGTCTTTATGTCAGGTATGTAGAATTTAACCTGTTGTATGATCGGGGTACAAAGTTTGGCCTCTTCACTCCAGGATCCAGGATTGAAAGCATCTTGATGTCTTTACCTTTAACTGCTCGGTAAGAATTACTCATCATAATTATTCCTCCACTCTCAGTCCACTAACCCCTACAAAACATGAACGTTAACACTGCAAATGTCTAACCTAAAGACTTCGTTGGTTTTGACTTTCCTGATTTTAATAATAAAATCACAGTCAACTAATAAGGAAAATAATTTTTTCTTTTAAAGAATGAACAGCATGATGAATGACAAGGCTTTGTGGGTGACAGCTGGGAAAGGACAGAGGGAGTGAGAAGATAGGGTGGATGGTGGTGTCCTTGCCTACTTGGTAATTTTCTAGGAAGAGTTATGGGCAAAGCAAATTTATTTGAGCATGTCAGGTTTTTCAGCTTAATTTTGTTAGAAATTGTTATATTTATTTGTAAGGAGAAGTCTTACCCTCCAATATGAAGTATCAAGCTTGTTTGAAAGTACAAGGGATTGTTGCCAGTGCTTGGCATTCTCTTTTTGCTTTATATGTTGCTGTGGTGAGCCTCCATAAAGGTTAATTGAATCTATGGGGGGAAATTTTTAGTAGGCTCCATGCTCAGTGTGGAGCCTGACACAGGACTTGAACTCACAACCCTGAGATCAAGACCTGAGCTGAGATCAAGAATCAGATGCTTAACTGACTGAGCTACCCAGGCACTCCTATGGGAGGAATTTTAAAAACAGATATATTTATGTTGGTGCAATTAGCTTGACTTTTTGGCTATATGAAAGTCAGAATGATGTGTGTCCAGACTGAAATAGAAAAGATCAGAAAAAAAGAAAAATTACATTGCTTGTTTTATAAGAGCTAGAATCTTCTTTTTTCTATGAGTGTAAATGTCCAACTAAGAGTGGACTGCTGTATGGCACTGGAGGAATGCCCTGCCTCGCTCTGCTGTCCAGACCTAGCCTGGTGAGATTAGTACCCTGCATGGTTGTGCCTGCCTTCCGAATGGCATTGGCTCTGTGCTTGTATGATTGCTGCTCGTGAGGTCTCTTGTCCTTAGCTGAAAGCTCATGCACATCACTGCTAGGTGTTCCTGCCACCCCAGAGACGAGATGTGAACAAAAAGTAGAGATAAGTTTTTAAGGCCTCCAGTAGTCTTCTTGATTACTACTGGCCCCTAATTATAAGGTACATTCTAAGCTGCAGATATGGGTGGATTATACATCAATCCCTTGTTCATTTGAATAGTTACCGGGACAGGTCACTTTTGGCTTCTTACAGTCTATACCAAGGGTGTGCAAACTTCAGGCTATAAGCTGAATTCAGGTCTACTTGTGATGTGTTTTTGTGCAGTCCTTGAGCTAAGAATGAATTTTACATTTTTAAAGGATTATTAAAAACAAACAAAAAAGAATATGCAAAAGACTGTATGTGGCCCCACAAAGCCTAAATTAAAGTTATCTATTAAGTGACACTTTACAGGAAAAGTTTGCTACCCCCTGGTCTAAGCCAGTATCTGCCAGACTTCATACTAGAGCTTAACCATCTTGACTATATTTGTATATGATCTGAGGTATTATTTACTTAAATTTTCTACTCTTATTTTTTCTGAGAGAGAATTTATTTAAAAATGCAAACTGATATTATTGCCATAAATAGAAAGTAACACATTAAAATAAATGTATAAGTATTAAGCTAAAAAACAAAGTTTGCCCATGGATCATGGGAGGGTCTACAATTTATGAAACCCTGGTTTATACTAAAAGTGTATTTTGGCTCTGGGATATTAATATTAGGCAAACAATGCTCAGGAATTATTTTATTTATTTTTTTATTTTTTTTTAAATTTATTTATTTGACAGAGAGAGACACAGCGAGAGAGGGAACACAAGCAGGGGGAGCGGGAGAGGGAGAAGCAGGCTTCCCGCGGAGCAGGGAGCCCGATGTGGGGCTCGATCCCAGGACCCTGGGACCATGACCTGAGCCGAAGGCAGACGTTAACGACTGAGCCACCCAGGCGCCCCTGCTCAGGAATTATTAAAATACTTTATTTCTGGGGTGCCTGGGTGGCTCAGTCGTTAGCGTCTGCTTTCGGCTCAGGTCATGATCCCAGGGTCCTGGGATCCAGCCCCACATCAGGCCCCCTGCTCCGCAGGAAGCCTGCTTCTCCCTCTCCCCACTCCTCTTGCTTGTGTTCCCTCTCTCGCTGTGTCTCTCTCTGTCAAATAAATAAATAAAAATCTTAAATAGATAAATAAATAAATAAAATAAAATACTTTATTTCCTTAGCAGCAACTATTTTTAAAAAGGCTAGTGGGTAAAAGGCATATTAGGTACATTAGATACAAGGAGGTGTAAGACATTTTTTACTCTTAGAATTTTATTTTTCATCGATTTTAAGTAAAGAGGTGTGTGTATTGGTCATTATACTTTTGCTTATTAGTACATGTTTTGCTTTTGTTTTGGACCCTTATAGGTGGGAGTACATGCATTCACCCCCGGAGGACTCCAAAGAAGCGGAGATTCTGGAAGTTCTGCGCCATCCGAGAGACTGGGTGCGTTGATGCACACAGAGCGGCCTTCCTGGGGCTTGGGGGACACGGCATGTGTGCCCCGCTCCCGGGCTGGCAGCCTTGCCACTGTGTGGCAGTTCGTAACCGCTGTCTTCGAGCTCCAGTCTTCGCTGTGCAGCCTGCTGCCTTGGCAGATGCTGACGTGTGTTTTAAGCACTGCAAGCTTCCGTTGGAAGCTGCCAGCGACAGGTGGTACGGCAGCTTGTCAGCGTCAATTGGTTGATATAAAACTCATTTATACTTTTAGAATCATTTCATATGACTAGTTTACAAAATACGAAATTGAGTTTCCAAGTGTTGCGCTAAGGAAATCTAAATATAGTTTGTGTAAGGAAACTGCTCATGCTATTTTCGTTTCATGTATTTGTTGAAGTTTTAGTTTCTGCCACAAAAATCTGCTGTGGGATAAATTTTATTTTCATTAATTCAGTGAGGTTGAGACTTAATATGTTTAGAAAGCAGCTTGAAAGGAAGGTAAAATTTTTACTTTGTCATGACTGAAGTTTGGTTGATCATGATCTTTATATATGTCTTTCTCTAGAGATCATAATATTGTAAAATGTTCATTTTTATAATGATATATAGGAACACTTGAAGTTTTCTCAATCTCTCCATGTGTTACAATTCAGTGATTCCCTGTAGTTGTTAACTCTGAAGTGACATCACTGTTATTTAAATAAGGGACATCTGTGGTTCTGATTTTTGAAGAACTGTAATTTGTTAATGTTGGATTCTCTGCACTTTTGAATGTGAGAGCTTATAACCTTGGAGTCTGATATTTAAAATTTCCTATTCCACATTTTTCTATATGGAAGTTTAGACTAAGAACAATCCTGGGGATGTTGTGAGTTAGGAAATGTTTCTCATTTGACAAATGAGAGATACTGTTCTTCGTTAATTAAAGTCAACATAACTAGTGTGAGAAGCATGTAGGCATTTTATAAATATATTTCTTTGGAAGGTGGACTAATTAAAATTGTCCTCTTTTTAAATTAGAGATTCTGCAGCTCTTTGCCCTTAAGAGAAAAATCACAACAGAATTCTTAGTGTAGTTTCTTTGTTCATATAATAGTATGAATGTATTTTTTTTTTGAGTGTATTTTATTTTACATAATATATTGAAGTTTGTAAGGAATAGTATCTTCCCACATATTATTAAGCATTATCTTGAAATATGTTAAATGTATATGATTGTGTGTGACTCTTTAGGCCTGGAAAATATATGAATTCTTCAACTATCTTACAACAGATCCACTGATAAATTTTACTATGAAATATGACTAAGAAATGTTTGTGTTTTTCATTTTTTAAAGGATAATTGATATAAGGAATATAAATATTTTTTAGTACTAAAACCATGGTTCCTCATTCCTAGGTATTCTACCCAGGAAAAATAGAAGTTTTGCACTCAGATTTCCATAGCAGCTTTATTCACAATAGGCAAAACTTAGAAACAACAGAAATGCCCATTAACAGATGACTGGATAAACAGATGATGTATCAGGATGTGAAAATACTACTCATTAGTGAAAAGGAACAACTACTTGGGCGAATAGTAAAATGGCATTACGCCAAGTGAAAGAAACCAGACACAAAAGAGAACTCACTGTATGACTACGCTATGTGAAAACCTAGAAAAGCCAAAATTCAAACAAGAGAAAGCGCGTCCGTGGTTGCTAGGGCTAGGACTAGGGAATTGATTGGGAAGGGAGCAAAAGAATATTTTGAGGGGATGGAAATGTTCTTTATATTGATTGTGGTAGTGGTTACCAGACTGTTTACATGTATCAAAACTCGACCTTGGCACTTAAAATCATGGAATTTTATTGTATATGTGATTTATACTTTAATAAATTTGATTAAATGAAAAAATACAAGCATATAGGAACAAATGTTCAAATAAACCTCAGTTTACTTTTTACAATAAAAATCTCGTGGCATATAGTTCTGCTAGTTTATTTGTTTTTAGGGCTGTCAGGTCTGGTCATTGGGCTAAGATGAAATTTCAAAATTTCAGAGTATCAGTTTTTCATACTCTCAATAACTGTGTATTTCTCTTACAGGTGAGAACTATGGGGGAAAAAGAATTGAGTAACTATTGGAAAATAGATCATTCTACTCTTATTCAAAATGAACTTCTCTTTTAAATTCACATTGATGTTTATTCTGAGTCTGCTAGAGGCCCAGGGTGTACCTCCAAATGGCCTGAACACCTAACTGCTGGCCTCTTATACATGCATATTAGTGGTCATAAGGGCTGGAAATTTGAGGGACGGCATGTAAATGCTTTGGAGCAAATTTCTAACCACTACTTTATATCCATCACTATACTCCGCTTACCCACCTAATGCAACTGAGTGTTTAATGAGATAAAAAACTTCTGCATGCTAAAGAGCGCCATATTAGAAGGCCGAATAATCTGTTCCTTTATGGTTTATCCTTCCATGTGTCTTTTGCCGTTACAGCTGATCAAGCCAGAAATCATCTGACACCTCTAAGCCTAGGCTAGGACACCTCGAAGGCTAGGTTCAGCTCAGGACTCAAGACTGTCTGTGGACCACAGTGCCTTCAGGTGGCTCAGAACACGTATTCCAGCAAACAAGGCAGAGGCAGCATGGTTGCCTTCTGATCTAGTCTGAGAGGTTACATAGTATCACTTCCTCCAAACTGCACTGGTCACCAGTGAATCACTAAGGCCAGCTCCAGATTCAAGGGGAAGGGAATTAGATCCCAAACCACAAAGTAAATCTGACTCTTTCCCTCTTTCATTGCCCTAGTCAAATCCTGTTGAGTATACCTTTGAAATATTTCTTGATTTCCCAATCTTTTGTCCACTGCCACCACTCAACCTTGGTCCCACGTTCCCTCTGACTTGAACTTCGGCAATCTTGGGTCTCTGGTCACTCTGACCTCCGTTCTCTTCCAGGAAGTTCCCAACCGTCTTAATGTCCTACTAAAGGGAAAAACAACCTTAACTTGACAATGGCAAAGGCCTCCAGTATCTTGTAGTTCGTCTTTACCATATGGAAGTTCTTTTGAAAACCTCCCTTTTTTCCTACCCCCAACTCCCAAGTATATAATGAGGCAGGGCACACAACCCCGGGGCAGTCGCTCTTTCTGCCCAGGGATTCTGTCCCTGGGCTTTAATAAAACCACCGTTTTGCAACTCCCCCCCCCCAAAAAATAATAACTTCCTCAAATCCCATTATCACTGCCCTCCTCAAATATTCTAAGCATCCCCCCTTCTACAGAAAAGATGCTAAACTCAACCCGACATTCAAAGCAATCCACCATTTGACTCTGACCTCTCTTTTCTGCCCTTTCTTCTACATTCCTCCTCTGCCCTTTGGCCTCAGACCTCATACCCACCACTCATGCTGCTGAGCATTTCCTAAACCTCTTCCATCTGGCCTGTAGTCAGGCTGCTGCCACCCCTGCTTGGAATTTCTCAGGCTTCCATCCATCCTTCCATGCCCAGTTCAGACTTCCAAGAAACCTGCCTTGGAATCAATCTCTTCTACCCCTCCGCACATTTCATCTTTAGTATTGCTCTCCTCACAGTCTGTATGCACATAGTCATTTAACATACACTACGATTACTCCAAAATACCTAGGGTGGGTCTTTCCTTATTTATAGTGCCAGCTACCTCGTGAATGACTTGTTAACCCTTGTCTTCCAACACTGTTTTACAATATATTGTGTAATTAAGCTTAGTATCGTTTGGCTTTCTATATAACTGTCTTATTCCTAGTCTGTGAGGACAGAAGTTCCCATTAAGAGGAGTACGCATCCTTTAAAACCCATTTAGAAATGGTTTTCACGGGGCGCCGTGAGGTCCTTAAGCGGCTGCCTTCAGCTCAGGTCGTGATCCCAGGGTCCTGGGATCGAGCCCCGCATCAGGTTCCCTGCTCAGCCGGGAGCCTGCTTCTTCCTCTGCCTCTCCTCCTGCTTGTGAACTCTCTCTTTCTCTGTCAAATAAATAAATAAAATCTTAAAAAAAAAAAAAAAAGAAATGGTTTTCAGGGATATATTGTAGTATCCCTGACCTAAGTACCGTGCATTTGAAATCACACATTTTAAAAAATCGATCCGGGCGCCTGGGTGGCTCAGATGGTTAAGCGTCTGCCTTCGGCTCAGGTCATGATCTCAGGGTCCTGGGATCGAGTCCCGCATCAGGCTCCCTGCTCCTTGGGAGCCTGCTTCTCCCTCTGCCTTTCTCTCTCGCTCTGTCTCTCATGAATAAA
>NW_028069414.1:0-384 GCF_054177405.1 Leptonychotes weddellii
AGCAATCTGGATGAAATGGATGCCTTCCTGGAAACCTATAAACTCCCAAGACTGAAACAGGAAGAAATTGACAACCTGAATAGGCCAATAACCAGTAACAAGATTGAAGTAGTGATCAAAAACCTCCAAAAAACAAGAGTCCAGGGCCTGATGGATTTCCTGGGTAATTCTACCAAACATTCAAAGAAGAAATAACACCCATTCTCCTGAAGCTGTTTCAAAAATAGAAACAGAAGGAAAGCTTCCAGACTCATTCTGTGAGGCCAGCATTACCTTAATCCCCAAACCAGGCAAAGAGGCCATCAAAAAGAAGAATTTCAGACTGATATCCCTGATGAATATGGATTCCAAAATCCTCAACAAAATCCTAGCTAATAGGATCCA
>NW_028069415.1:0-384 GCF_054177405.1 Leptonychotes weddellii
CAATAATAAAATTTAATGGTATTCCATGAAATAAGCTAGAGTTCTAAAAAATTACAGAACTTACTCTTATTTAGTAAAATGAACCAAATTATCAGCAGTAACAACTCAGTAATAGTTTAATGCATTAGACATCAAGATCATCATTTATGAGAAACAGAAGATCATAGTCAGCCTTCCTGAAGCTCTTTTTTTTTTTTTTTTTTTAAAGATTTTATTTATTCATTTGAGAGAGAGAATGGGAGAGAGAGCACGAGAGGGGGGAGGGTCAGAGGGAGAAGCAGACTCCCTGCTGAGCAGGGAGCCCGATGCGGGACTCGATCCTGGGACCCCAGGATCATGACCTGAGCCGAAGGCAGTCGCTTAACCAACTGAGCCACCCAGGCG
>NW_028069416.1:0-384 GCF_054177405.1 Leptonychotes weddellii
GGGTGGCTCAGTTGGTTAAGCGACTGCCTTCGGCTCAGGTCATGATCCCGGAGTCCTGGGATCGAGCCCCACATCGGGCTCCCCCTTCTCTGTGGGGAGCCTGCTTCTCTCTCTGCCTCTGCCTGCCACTCCCCCTGCTTGTGCTCATTCTCTCTCTCTCTGTCAAATAAATAAATAAAATCTTTAAAAAAAAAAAAAAGAATCTATTTCTCTCACAAACGTTCATAAAGTCTGAAAGTACTTTAGATTTGTATACATATTGGTTTAATTTCCACTCGTTTTCCTTTTCTTTTTCAATCTCTCTAAGTAAATATATACACACATTACATACATGTAGGATGTTGCTGTTATATGACAACTGAATAGAACCATTATTATTTCAAA
>NW_028069417.1:0-384 GCF_054177405.1 Leptonychotes weddellii
ACTACATCAAACTAAAAAGCTTCTGCACATCCGAGGAAACCATCAACAAAGCAAAAAGACAACCTACAGAATGGGAAAAAAGATATACAAACCATGTATCTGAAAGGGAGTTAATATGCAAACCACATAAATTCAATGGCAGAAAAGCCACCCAATTTAAAAATGAGCAAATAACCTAATAAATATTTTCAAAAAAAGAAATACAGATGGGCAACAGGTACTTGAAAAGATGTTCAACACCTCTAGTCATTAGGGAAATGCAAATTAAAACCACAATGAGTTACCACCTCATGCCTGTTAGAATGGCCATCATCAAAAAGACAAAAGATAACAAATGCTGGCATGGATGTAGAGGAAAGAGAACCCTTGGGCACTGTTGGAAGG
>NW_028069418.1:0-384 GCF_054177405.1 Leptonychotes weddellii
AAGACATTTGGGAACCATGGTAACAGGCCCCTCCCCCAGAAGATCAGCAAGAACACCCAGCCAAGACCAAGTTTACCGATCAATGAGAACGGCAGAACTCCAGCGCTAGGGGAATACTGCACATAGAATCCATGGCTTTTTTCCCATGATTCTTTAGTCTTTCAAAGTTAATTTTTTTTAACTGTCTTTTTTTTTTTTTAATTTTTCTTTTTCCCTTTTTCAACCAACATCTTATCAATCCCTTTTTTAAAAAACATTTTTATTTTTCATTTTTAGAGTCATATTCTATCCCTTCATAGTAGTTACCCTTATTTTTGGCATATATATATAAGTTGTTCTCTCTTTAAAATTTTGAGATACAGTTTCTTCTAACAGATCAAAATA
>NW_028069419.1:0-384 GCF_054177405.1 Leptonychotes weddellii
AGAGAGAGAGAGAGAGAGAGAGCACATGAGAGGGGGAGGGTCAGAGGGAGAAGCAGACTCCCCGCTGAGCAGGGAGCCCGATGCGGGACTCGATCCCGGGACTCCAGGATCATGACCTGAGCCGAAGGCAGTCGCTTAACCAACTGAGCCACCCAGGCGCCCTGATTGGCTTTTTCTAAGTTCCTTTTTTTTTTTTTTTTAAGACTTAATTTTTTTTCAGAGCAGGTTTTGGTCCGTAGCAAAATTGAGGTTAAGGTATAGAGATTTCCCATATTCCTCCTGCACCCACACCTGCAGAGCCTCCCCCCCACCCATGTCATCATCCCCCACTAGAGTGGTAAGCTCTTTTCTTTCTTTCTTTTTTGTTGTTCATATTTTTCCCTG
>NW_028069420.1:0-384 GCF_054177405.1 Leptonychotes weddellii
CATGTTAGCTCATTTGATTTCTTGGAAAATACAGGCTTAAAAAGAAAAGTAAAGGGAAATTATTTTCTACCTAGTAGCAACATTGAGATGTGACTTTCTAAATGTAAAGATAAATATAAAAGACACCTAATAAATGGATAAGCAGAGGGAATTATAACAAACGTGGTCACTGAAGACTACGGAGTCCGAGGAGGACTCTGGCCGCGTGAACAACACTGCACAGCTAATCGGAACCCGGTTAGCATTGATTAAATATGCCCTTGAAATGGACTATTGATCATTTTTAATTTGGAGATGTAGCGCAATTTATTTTCTTAAGGACTTGGACTAAATTTCATAACCTAAGCAATTTCTAGCAAACAACGTTTTATTTTTTCTTGGTAG
>NW_028069421.1:0-384 GCF_054177405.1 Leptonychotes weddellii
CAGTTAAGTGTCTGCCTTCGGCTCAGGTGATGATTCCAGGGTCCTGGAATTGAGCCCCGTACTGGGCTCCCTGCTCAGCAAGGAGCCTGCTTCTCCCTCTCCCTCTCCATCTCGCTCTCAAATAAATAAAATCTTTCAAAGAAAATAAATAAAAAATAAAAGCAATCAAAACTCAGCAGATTCAGGAAAAAAAAAAAAACCTCAACTGCTTGCTTGTATCACGAAGAAAGCTATTAACAGAGATTCCTCTTTACCTAAGAAACTTACCTACAAAATGGGGTAACCTTTGTTTTCCAAACACCTCCTTTCACCTTCTTGCTAATGATCTTTCTCCCGTTTGTATCCTAAGACCCTTACCCCTCTCCTTAATTCACAGAAGCATCA
>NW_028069422.1:0-384 GCF_054177405.1 Leptonychotes weddellii
TGGGAGTGGGTTATGATCTCCATTTTTAGATGAGGAAACTGAGGCTTAGAGACACGGCATCACATCAGGGTCACACAGCTGGTAAACAGAAGAATTAGGATTTGAACCCAAGCTAGTCTGTTTTCAGAGTCCATGCCTTCTTCACTAATCCCTAACTCTGTTTTTCTGATAAAGGATTAAGACCACTTTTTTTTTTAAAGATTTTATTTATTTATTTGAGAGAGAGAGAATGAGAGACAGAGAGCATGAGAGGGAGGAGGGTCAGAGGGAGAAGCAGACTCCCTGCCGAGCAGGGAGCCCGATGCGGGACTCGATCCTGGGACTCCAGGATCATGACCTGAGCCGAAGGCAGTCGCTTAACCAACTGAGCCACCCAGGCGCCCA
>NW_028069423.1:0-7891 GCF_054177405.1 Leptonychotes weddellii
TTTATTTATTTTTTATTTTTTATTTTATTTTTTTTTAAAGATTTTATTTATTTATTTGAGAGAGAGAGTGAGAGAGAGAGAGAGAGCACAAGAGGGGGGAGCGGGAGAGGGAGAAGCAGACTCCCTGCTGAGCAGGTAGCCCGATGTGGGACTCGATCCCGGGACTCCAGGATCATGACCTGAGCCGAAGGCAGTCGCTTAACCCACTGAGCCACCCAGGCGCCCCTATTTATTTATTTTTTAAAAAGATTTTATTTTTTTGACAGAGAGAGAGAATACAAGCAAGGGGAGCAGCAGAGAGAGAGAGAAGCAGGCTCCATGCGGGACTCCATCCCAGGACCCTGGGATCATGATCTAAGCTGAAGACAGATGCTTAACTGACTGAGCCACCCAGGCACCCCTGAAAATTAGAATTTTGGAAAACTTGTGTCTCCCTTAATGAGCTTGACAGTTTTCCAGTACTTAGAGATTGTCCTGCTGAGGTCCACGGTGATGTTAACAAACATGATTTTTTTTTTTCATATTGTGTGCTGAGATGTGTCAAACATCTGGAAGAACTGTGTAGCTTAGTGAACCCGTATTTTCCAAATGACCCATATGTGATGTTATAAAATCGTGCATGTATAAAAAGATCCACTAAAAATATAAAAGTAACGGATTTAATGCAGTTGAATATGAACAGTTCGTTCATATGGTTTCAGATTCCACATTGCAACAAATTTTTGAGAACGTACCACTTGTTGAGTTATGTAGCGTCAAAGAAGAATATTTAGAATTATCTGAATATGTTCTTAAAATACACATTCCTTTTTCAGCTGTATATTTGTATGCAACTAGACTTCATATACTTCATAGTCTTCATATGAAAGCCTAACAGCGTATTGTAACAGATTGAATGCAGAAGCAGATTGAAAATCCATTTGCTGTCTATTAAGCTGGACGTTAAAGTTACAAAACTATAAAATCATGCCACTCTTCTCACCAAGTTTACTTTTGTTTTTAGAAAATAGTTATTTTCATAAAAATTTTATTTATGGGTTTATTATTATTTTTTAAAGATTTTACTTATTTATTTGCCAGAGAGAGAGCGAGAGAGCACAAGCAAGGGGAGCAGCAAGCAGAGGGAGAGAGAGAAGCAGGCTCCCCTCTGAGCAAGGAGCCTGACTCGATACTTGATCCCAGGACTCCAGGATCATGACCCGAGCCAAAGGCAGACACTTAACTGACTGGGCCACCCAGGCGTCCCTGGGTTTATTATTTTAAAATACATTAATAGTTAAAAGTTTTCTTAGTTTTAATTTCTAGTATGGTAAATATAAATTGACATAACCTACATAAACTAAAGACTTTTGGGATCCTCAGTAATTTTAGGAGCATAAACGAGTCCTCAGAACAAAAAGTTTGAGAACTGGTGGTGTACCTCTTTCATTGCTTCTACAGTCCCTCCTAATTCTGTTTATAATCTAATACAGGAAACTGACATAAAATGAAAAGTGAAATGATAAAATAATGTATGAAACAATGGTACTGAGAAAAGTTACTTCAAAAGGAGTCCATTCAAAACAGTAAACAAATTTTCCTAGCAAATAATGGAAAACAAAAATATTGGGAACTTCAGAAATGAAATTAAAACTTATGAAAGCAAGTTTGTTTTATCTTGTATTTGACAAAATTGGATTATAATTTTAATTATTGGTTACTATTTACTGCTGAGAGAGGGGTTGGCATACCTTTTCGGACAAAATTGTGTAGGTAAGATTTTTAATCTTACTTTTGACTTTTATATTATGAACATAAAAGTTGTTATGTTGGAAGGATTGGCATACCTTTTCGGACAGAATTGTGTAGGTAACATCTTTAATCTTTTGACTTTTATATTATGAACATAAAAGTTATTAAAAATATATTTAAAAGTCTTACCTGTTTCCTTAAGTGATTCTTTTAGTCCTTTTCATATAATTTAAATTTTAAACCCACTTGTGCTGTCATCCTTAACTATTTCTGTTCATCTGTTAACTGTTCCTCATTTGTCAATGGCTTAACAGTTCTAGTCTAACATTTTTCACTGCATTCACAGTCTCTTTGTAATTAAGTTTTACACTGTGTTATTGGACCGTCTGGTAAGAGACATTCTAACAATGTCCATGTGACAGGTGAGGGATAGATGCTGGTATCTATTTATTAGTATTTTCATGTTGTTATAACTTCTACTTTTTTTGCAAACTTGTGACTTGGGAGTATAGATAAGGAAGACTTCTGTAGGGGGGCTGTGGAATCACTAAGTAGAAGCATTTAGTGCAGCAGGTTGTGTAGATTGCAGATGGGTGTTTCAGGAAATATAAAGGGCAAATACCCTTTGAGGCTATCTGGAGTTAATGCTTTCTATATCGCTAAAGCAATTTTTAATTTCTCTTTGATTTAGGAATAGAATTAATTTTAAACATTTATAAGTAGAATGCTTTGTTTTTAGCAGTCTAGGACCCCTCAACTGGAAAAACAATTCTTTATTTGTTCTAGGTTTGCAGTGGAAAGATAATGTGCATAACCAGTTAATGGGAGGTTTTGTTTTGTTTTAAGATTTTATTTTATTTTTATCTATTTTTTTTTTAAAGATTTTATTTATTTGACAGAGAGAGTGAGAGAGAGAGCACAAGCAGGGGGAGCGGCAGGCAGGCAGAGGGAGAGGGAGAAGCAGGCTCTCTGCTGAGCAAGGAACCGGATGCAGGGCTGGATCCCAGGACAGGACCTGAACCGAAGGCAGCCGTTTAACCCACTGAGCCACCCAGGCGCCCCAAGATTTTATTTTTAAGTAACCTCTAGGGCGCCTGGGTGGCTCAGTCGTTAAGCGTCTGCCGTCGGCTCAGGTCATGATCCCAGGGTCCTGGGATCGAGTCCCACATTGGGCTCCCTGCTTGGCAGGAAGCCTGCTTCTCCCTCTCCCACTCGCCCTGCTTGTGTTCCTGCTTTAGCTATCTCTCTCTCTGTCAAATAAATAAATAAAATCTTTTAAAAAAAAAAAGGTAATCTCTAAATCCACCGTGGGGCTCAAACTTACAACCCGGAGATCAAGAGTTGTATGCTCTACTGACTGAGCCAGCCAGGCACCCCTAATGGGAGGTTGATGTAAACCAGTGGGAGTTAGAAATGGGTTTGAACTTCTTAGATTTGTGCCTTCCATCATCATTTTGTAGCACAGAGTAGAAGAAGAGCACTTGGTGAAAGTTATGGGTGGGAGATTGAGCATTGAATAATTGAATGAATCACTGGAATTTTAGTGTTTGTTTTTTTTTTTTTAAAGATTTTATTTTAGAGAGGGAGAGCGTGCTAGCGAGCATGAACAGGGGGAGGAGCAGAGGGAGAGGGAGAAGCAGACTCCCTGCTGATCCTGAGATCATGACCTGAGCCAAAGTCAGACACTTAACAGATTTAGCCACCCAGATACCCCGAATCATTGGATTTTTAAACAAGTTCCAGAGGCTATAAACTGGAATACTGGAATACTTTGTTTCTTTGTTCTGTTCTGTAGTAATCTTTTGGTAGTGTAGGTAGTAGATGGAACCTTTTATTGGAGACCGAAAATTAGCTTTGTCAACAATAATTTTTTTTAAATAGGCAAATGATTTCATCTCTTGGCCTTAATTTTCTGTTTATAATAAAAGTAATATGATCTAACTCTTAGGCTAACTATATGCCAGGAACTGTACTAAGTGGTTTATATGGATTGTATTTGTAGTTACTAGCACAGTTGAAGAGATGGTTTATAGTTGAAGAGATGGTTTCCTATGTATGGGGAAATAGCAGTGTACCAGCAGTAAGGCCTTTGGCAGAAAATGAAGCAACATTACATTGAGACATTTGGAAGAAAAGTGACTTAAATGATGTGCAAAATAACATACTACTGTGGTAACATTGGTAGTGTTATTTTGGGTCCTGAGGACTCCCTGCCTCTTCCTTTAAATCTTTCCACCTTTTTCTTTCTCATCCGGCATCTGTGGATAAAACCTAAGCTTGGATTATAAAGGAAGGGAGAACTCTTGCTTGCTCTGATTTCTTACACGGGCATTTTGTAAGTTACGGGGTTTTTTTTTTAAGCTTAGAAAAGATAGCATTCATAGTTAAGAGCCTTGGACTTTGGAGTCAAACTGATGGAGTTGAAATGCCAGTCCTGCCACTTAGTAGCCATGTACCTTTGGGTAAATTACTTATCCTCCATGTGCCTTTGATTTTCTCATCCCCAAAACCCTGGTTAATGTTTGTAAAATGCTTGGAACATGTCCGGCACATAGTAAGCACTATATAAATGTTTGTTAAAACAAAAACAGTAACAAAAGCCAGGGACCTCAGAGAGGGATAAGAAGTTTGGGGGAAAAGGAAGTGGTGTTCTTTTTTCATTTGTTGAGAGTAGAGACTGAACTTAATTTGGAGCTCTTGAGGAGAGCCGCCTGGTTCTCAATTTTAGAGCAGCTAGTTAAAACAGTATGAGAGTACAGTCTTCCTGGAGAATTGAAGAAAATGTCGAGATGAAATAATTGAAGATTGGAATATTGGTAAGAAATTAGAGAATATTATGCTCAAATTTTATTAGTATCTCCTTTTTTCCCCCCACATCAAACATTCTTAACAAGCCAGTGCCTTCTAAATTCTTTAGTGCCAAAAGAACTGTCCTTCGTTTTCCAGTAGGGAAAATGGTCCTCATTTCCTCCATTAAGTCATTTATTGCCTGATCCCATTTGAAGATCCTCCCCATCACCTCCTCCCACTTCTCTATGGAATAGAATGGTTTTGTGCTTTGGCTGGTGTCCTAAATGGATCAGTGCAGATTTAACTTGTTTAAGCAGATGTTTTGTCTCTCTCCTAAATAAGCTTGGGAAGAGGCTGTTTAAAGGCTTTTTTTTTTTTTTAAAGATTTGTTTATTTGAGAGAGAGAGAGTGCACGCACACATGTGTGGGAGTGTGGGCGGGGGAGGGGCAGAGGAAGAGGGAGAGAGAGAAACTTAAACAGACTTCCCACTGAGCACAGAGCCTGACATGGGGCTCGATCTCTTGACCCTGAGATCTTGACCTTAGCCGAAACAGTCGGACGCCTAACCTATTGTGCCATCCAGGCACCTCAGGTTTTTTTTTCTTTCTTTCTTTTTTAAGACCAAAAAAAAAGAAAACATTAAAACCTGAGCTGAAAGTAAGAGGGGAAGAGAGGAGGAGTCAAGTAAATTAGGAATTTAAAGTGGTAATGTTTTGGGGCGCCTGGGTGGCTCAGTCGTTAAGCGTCTGCCTTCGGCTCAGATCATGATCCCAGGGTCCTGGGATTGAGCCCCGCATCGGGCTCCCTGCTCGGTGGGAAGCCTGCTTCTCCCTCTCCCACTCCCCTGCTTGTGTTCCTGCTGTCGCTATCTCTGTCTCTGTCAAATAGATAAATAAAATCTTTTAAAGTGGTAATGCTTTATCTAATACAGAATAAACAAATGGCATTGCAAAGTATTATTCTGATGTGAGAGTATAATGGCCAAATGACAAGTTGTCATACTATGTGGAGATCAGCATTATTCATTAATAAATTTGAAACAGTTAATTAAGTCCTAGATTCTGAACATTTGGTGGCCTTTGGAGATCATATATGAACTCATAATGATCCAAGAAAACCTTTCATATGTGAAAAGTTCTAAAGAGCCACAGAAAAGGATTGAAGGTAGAAATTTAAGCAAAGGGTTAGGAGATAAGTGAGCAAGTGCTGGGAAAGTTGAGAAGAGTTACTAACCTAACAGTCATGCTGCTGCATGGGATACAGTTTGGGCTGGATCAAGGAGCTGTGTCAGAAGAGTAAGATAAGGGCAGGCCAAAAAGGATAGACAGTTCGACTCACAAGTGGCAAAACATTAGACTGGGAGAAGCCTGAAATTAAGTAGTTAGAATAGTCAGGACCGCCTTAAGAATAGCTTAACTGAAAGCTTGTTATGTATCCTCCTAGACTTTCTGCACATGATCTTATCTAATCCTTTCAACATCTTGGAGATGGAAATTATAATTCCTACTGTAGATGGAGAGGCAACAAGAAAAGGTCTAGAAAGGTTAAAGTTTCACCCAATGCGACATAGCTAATATGTGGCAGAGCCAGGAGACCATGTTTATCTGCATACTCTTAATCATTATGCTACATACAGCCTTTCTTAATTCACTGTCAACACCATACTTGTATTTGCTTGTTGAGGTGTAGTTTATAACCTAATAGATCATAAAAATATGATTGGAGTAGCTTTGTATAGGGATCAAGATAGATTTTTGAGGCAGCGTTACTCTTGATGCTGTGGTACCTGTTTAAGAAAATAAGATACTGCCATGTTCTGGAGAACAACTTCTGGAAGGTGCCTCCAAAGTTTTGGGTAGTGGAAGTGACAGCAAAAGCAGCAAAATAGTGTTAAATCACAGAATTTACTTGCTCAGTTCTTTGACATGAAAAAGTCTCTCCTTCCTTTTTTAGAAAAGTGTCAAAGGAGCTTATAAAGAGCTTAGGAATAAAGGAAATGAAGGAAATTCATTAGGGACTTGAGGAATTAACTACACATGCCAAATTTAAAACTACTTTTGGAAATATATGACTCCAGTGAAATAAATCTTACGGCTTATGTGAAAGCAGAAAGCTCATTAACTTCTGCTATACTAATTTTGAATTCAAAATAATTAAGAGACAGTAAGTGTGGTTGTGTTTTACTTTTTCAGAGCTTTTGATTTTTCAGAAATCTTGTTAAGGTACAAGTGTAAATTGGTTATTGTTTTTCATTTTTGCCAAATTGGGTAGGTGGTAAAAGGCAAAATGCCAGATAATACTTAAAATGCTTCATGGGTATTACAAAATAGTTATTAGGGGTGTCTGACTGGCTCTCAGTAGACCATGTGACTCTTGATCTCCGGGTTGTGAGGTCGAGCCCCACATTGGGTGTAGAGATTACTTAAAAATAAAATCTTTAAAAAAAAAATACATATATATGTGTGTGTGTATATATATGTGTATATATATATTATATTTTAAATTTTCAAATAAGAAAATGTAACTTATTCTAGCAGAGTGAATAAAGAAATACATCTTTTGTGCATAGACAAATATGTTAATTTTCTGTTTTTGAGGTGTTGCTTCTCTTTTATTTTATGCTCTGTTAACTGGTATTGTGGAATTTATTAGATTTCCCAGTTGTCTTTTCTTAACTATATTACTTCTGAGAATCTTAATGAACTAGGGGAGTGTCTCTAAAATTAGTGCATAACAAATAAGACTTTCTTCATCCTGAGTTAACACCTATAGATTTGGCAATTCTTGGGCTTTTTTTTTTTTTAAGATTTTACTTATTTATTTGACAGAGACAGAGATAGTGAGAGCAAGAACACAAGCAGGGGGAGTGGGAGAGGGAGAAGCAGGCTTCCCAGCTCAGCAGGGAGCCAATGTGGGACTCGATCCCAGGACCCTGGGATCATGACCTGAGCCGAAGGCAGACGCTTAAGGACCGAGCCACCCAGGTGCCCAGTTCTTGGGCCTTATTATATACTACTTTGTAACATCAGCTGCTTTTGTTGGATGAAGTTATTTTTTGTTAGAATGACTTTTGTTATTTGTAATATAATTTTATTTTTAAAGATTTTATTTATTTATTTGACAGAGCGAGAGAGCACAAGCAGGGGGAACAGCACAGGGAGGGGGAGAAGCAGGCTCCCTGCCAAGCAGGGAGCCCGATGCGGGGCTCGATCCCAGGACCCTGGGATCACGACCTGAGCCGAAGGCAGATGCTTAACCATCTGAGCCACCCAGGCGCCCCTGTAATATAATTTTAATGTAATATAATGTACAGGTACTTTAGCTACTTTGCTTTTTAAAAGTCTAAATAGAATACAAGATCAATATACC
>NW_028069424.1:0-384 GCF_054177405.1 Leptonychotes weddellii
ATGGACTCTGAAAAACAAACTGAGGGTTCTAGAGGGGAGGGGGGTGGGAGGATGGGTTGGCCTGGTGGTGGGTATTGAGGAGGGCACGTTCTGCATGGAGCACTGGGTGTTGTGCACGAACAATGAATCATGGAACACTTCATCTAGAACTAATGATGTAATGTATGGGGATTAACATAAGAATAAAAAAAAAATCAAATATCCATACTAAGATCCCAGTATTTAGCTTTGAAATCTATTATTGCTCTCTGTGCACTATGATTCTAAATCAGAACTTGAGTTTGGTGTTAGTTACTGCTCTGCTTAACTGAAATTTTCAGATCACAATACTATATATGCTATGTATAGATACCATGTTTAGTATTTAAATTGTAGATCACAAAG
>NW_028069425.1:0-384 GCF_054177405.1 Leptonychotes weddellii
CTCTGCAGCCGGCTTCCCTACTCCGATACCTGGGAGCTCTGCCATACTCAGGCACCGCTGGTCTTCCTGTGACCCTGAGGGTCCTGAGACCACACTGTCCCATGAGGGTCCCACCCCCCACTTAGCCACCGGAGCGACATCCCTCAGCGGAGCTGACTTCTAAAAGTTCCGATTTTGTGCTCCGTGGCTCTATCACTTGCCGGAAGTGGCCGACGGAGGCCCCCCTCCCCCGCTGTCTATCCTCCCGAATATCGCCTCGGATTCACTTCTCCGCACGTCCTACCTTCCAGAAAGTGGTCGCTTTTCTGTTCAGAGAGTTGCTGCTATTCTTTTCTTCGATCTCCTGTTGAGTTTGTAGGTGTTCTGAATGGTTTGATCCCTAGC
>NW_028069426.1:0-384 GCF_054177405.1 Leptonychotes weddellii
AAAAAAAAAAAAGTGAAAAGTCAACACATAGGATGGAAGAAAACATTTGCAAATTATATATCTGATCAGGGACTCCTATCTAGAATATATAAAAAACTCTTATAACTCAATGATAAAAAGAGAAACAACTCAATTAAAAAATGAACAAAGATATGAATAGATGCTTCTTTTTTTTTTTTTTAAAGATTTTATTTATTTATTTGACAGACAGAGACACAGCGAAAGAGGGAACACAAGCAGAGGGAGTGGGAGAGGGAGAAGCAGGCTTCCCACGGAGCAGGGAGCCCGATGCGGGGCTCGATCCCAGGACCCTGGGATCATGACCTGAGCCGAAGGCAGGTGCTTAACGACTGAGCCACTCAGGCGCCCCATGAATAGACATTT
>NW_028069427.1:0-384 GCF_054177405.1 Leptonychotes weddellii
GATTATTTTATAATCAGAAAAAAGACTTAGGAACAGATCGTTTTTGGGACATGGCAGCTGTGGAAGAGGGGTATTGCCAGGATGATTGTTTGATTCATGGATCTCCTCCTCATCTTTCTAGGACTTAAATCCAGCTGTTGGCTCAGTTCTGAGTTTTCTTTAATGCTGCTTAATTTATTGAATAATCTTTTTTTTTTTTAAAGATTTTATTTATTTATTTGAGACAGAGAGAATGAGAGACAGAGAGCATGAGAGGGAGGAGGGTCAGAGGGAGAAGCAGACTCCCTGCTGAGCAGGGAGCCCGATGCGGGACTCAATCCCGGGACTCCAGGATCATGACCTGAGCCGAAGGCAGTCGCTTAACCAACTGAGCCACTCAGGCGC
>NW_028069428.1:0-384 GCF_054177405.1 Leptonychotes weddellii
CGCCTGGGTGGCTCAGTTGGTTAAGCGACTGCCTTCGGCTCAGGTCATGATCCTGGAGTCCCGGGATCGAGTCCCGCATCGGGCTCCCTGCTCGGCAGGGAGTCTGCTTCTCCCTCTGACCCTCCTCCCTCTCATGCTCTCTATCTCTCATTCTCTCTGTCTCAAATAAATAAATAAAATCTTAAAAAAAAAAAAAAAAGAGTAAGAAGGGGAAGAAGGGGAACAGACTGATGAAATGGCAAAAAGCCATGTTCGCTCAATAAGGAAAAAGAAAGTAACTAAACACTCCAGGAAAAATGAAAACACCATTCAAAGATGAAGCAATTTAAAATGTGGCAGGAATTTGAACAATTTATTCCGCTAAAGAACTGATGTGTCCTGACC
>NW_028069429.1:0-384 GCF_054177405.1 Leptonychotes weddellii
GGCGCCTGGGTGGCTCAGTCGTTAAGCGTCTGCCTTCGGCTCAGGTCATGATCCCAGGGTCCTGGGATCGAGCCCCACATCGGGCTCCCTGCTCGGCGGGAAGCCTGCTTCTCCCTCTCCCACTCCCCCTGCTTGTGTTCCCTCTCTCGCTGTGTCTCTCTGTCAAATAAATAAATAAAATCTTAAAAAAAAAAAAAAAAGAAATACAAAAGGAAGAAGATAAGACATCTCTATTTATTTTAAAGTTACAGAACTTACAGACAAAATGCTACCTCATTGGATTTGAAAATTAAGCCACTTACTGTGCATATTGGAACTGTTATCCTCCATATGTCCAGAGGGAGGTAAAGCAGCTGGGACCATGAGCTCAGCTGTGTGCTAACA
>NW_028069430.1:0-384 GCF_054177405.1 Leptonychotes weddellii
AAGGAGAAATATTTGCAATTTTATTACCAAAGTGTATGTATCAGGATTATATGCAATCTGTATTAGTCTGCTACAGTTACCATAACAAAGCACCATGGACTAGGTGGATCAGCAACAAAAGTTTATCTTCTCATAGTCATGGAAGCTAGAAGCCCTAGATCAAGATGCTGGGAAGGTTTTTACTTTTTTTTTTTTTTTTTTAAAGATTTTATTTATTTATTTGAGACAGAGAGAATGAGAGAGACAGGCACATGAGAGGGGGGAGGGTCAGAGGGAGAAGCAGGCTCCCTGCCGAGCAGGGAGCCCGATGCGGGACTCGATCCTGGGACTCCAGGATCGTGACCTGAGCCGAAGGCAGTCGCTTAACCAACTGAGCCACCCAGG
>NW_028069431.1:0-384 GCF_054177405.1 Leptonychotes weddellii
CTTGCCCCCATGCATTGGTCTGCAGCATTTCTGAAAGATGGTTTTTCCCAGGAGTGTATCAGAGGCTGCAACAGTTTTGTCTGTCCGCCTTGTTCACTCATTCTGCCACCTGCTTCCAACTGGTAGAAGTCATCTGAAGCTGATGGTTTACTTCCTGCAAAGACACTTGCAAAGTAGGCTTTGCTTTTTTTTTTTTTTTTCTGGTTATAGCATAATACTTGTTCATTATAGGAAAGTTAGCAAATACCATAAGCACCTGGGGAAAAATCACGTGCCTCCCCAAATCCTGTGGTTTCTTGCATTGGGCACAATGTCTGTCTGTACGGATATTGTTTCTTTTCTGCGCACAGAAGCGCTTATATATTTGATTATAGGTATTACCTA
>NW_028069432.1:0-384 GCF_054177405.1 Leptonychotes weddellii
CGTATTAAGAAAAAAAAATGGGAAAGAACTCCAATAAAATCATAAATGAGAGAAGAGAAATAAAACCAACACCACAGAAATACAATTATAAGGGAATATTATGAAAATCTACATGCTGACAAATTGGTCAACCTAGAGGACATGGAAAAATTTCTAGAAAAGTATAAACTACCAAAACTGAAACAGGAAGAAATAGAAAATTTGAATGGACTGATCACCATTAATGAAATTCAATCAGTAATCAAAAAAATCCCAAACAAACAAAAGTCCAGGACCAGGTGGCTTTACAAGGGCATTCTATCAAACATTTAAAGAAGAGTTAATACCTATTCTTCTTAAACTATTCCAAAAAAAAATAGAAAAGGAAGGAAAATTTCCAAATTC
>NW_028069433.1:0-384 GCF_054177405.1 Leptonychotes weddellii
ACTCTTTGGATTCAAATTAATTATAATTAAATAACATTAAAATTCAGTTCCTTCCTGATGCTAGCCACATTCAATGCTCAGTAGCCACATGAAGCTAACGGTTACCATGCTTCCATATTGGACAACACTCGTGTAGAATATTCCTGTAGTTGTGAAAATTTCTCTTGGACAGCACTGTTCTAGAGTCTTGGAAGTTGAACCCAAAGCCCCAGGACCAAGAAATGCTAGAATCTTAGAAAGATAGGTATGTCATCTTAAAATGTGGGTATCTTGGTACCATGAATGGACTCCCAAGATACTCTTTTTTTTTTTATTCTTATGTTAATCCCCATACATTACATCATTAGTTCTAGATGAAGTGTTCCATGATTCATTGTTCGTGCA
>NW_028069434.1:0-7890 GCF_054177405.1 Leptonychotes weddellii
ACTGGAGGAGATTATGCTAAGTGAAGTAAGTCAAGCAGAGAAAGTCAATTATCATATGGTTTCACTTATTTGTGGAACATAAGGAATAGCATGGAAGGTGTTAGGAGAAGGAAGGGAAAAATGAGGAGGGGGGGAATTGGAGGGAGAGATGAACCATGAGAGACTATGGACTCTGAGAAACAAACTGAGGGTTTTAGAGGGGAGGGGGAGGGGGGATGGGTTAGCCCAGTGATGGGTATTAAGGAGGGCACTTACTGCATGGAGCACTGGGTGTTATATGAAAACAATGGATCGTGGATCACCACATCAAAAACTAATGATGTATTGTATGGTGACTAACATAACATAATAAAATTTAAAAAAAACACACAAAAAACCAAAAAAACCAGTTTGACAATTTCTTACGAAGTTACATATACATTTAACATATAACCCAGCAATCACATTCCTGAGAGAATTGAAGATATATGTCAATACAAATAATTGTACATGAATACTCATAATAGCTAAAAACAAAACAACCTAAAAGTCCATTGATATGATGAATACATGCGAAGTGAATGAATAAACAAATTGTTGTATATTCCTGAAATGGAATACTACTCTGTAAGAATAGAAAGCACACTACTGATATACACAATAACTTTGGTGAAATTCAAAAGCATTATACTAAATGAAAGAAGCCAGACCAAGAGAATATTTGATATATGAGCATATGCATCATTTAAAAATATGATTTTTTGAAGAAAATATAAATTTCCAAAACTGACTCAATAGGAGATAGAAAAGCATAAGAGAGAAGCTAGGCTGCTTCCTAAAATTTGTTCTCTAGGTGATTTTTCTCTATTTTCAAGGTACAGATAATCTCTATGTTTTTATAAAGATGGAAAGCTTACTAACTTATTGCATAAAACATTGTTATATTAATTGATACTGTAACCTGACTGTAACAATCAGACAAGACTCATAAGAAAGGAAATAAGACTCATGATTCTTAGGTTGGTTGGTCAAAATAATCACCCAAAATTGTTAATAAAAATGTATATTTCTCAGGCGCCTGGGTGGCTCAGTTGGTTAAGCAACTGCCTTCGTCTCAGGTCATGATCTCAGGGTCCTGGGATCGAGCCCCGCATCGGGCTCCCTGCTCAGCGGGAAGCCTGCTTCTCCCTCTCCCACTCCCCCTGCTTGTGTTCCCTCTCTCACTGTCTCTCTCTGTCAAATAAATAAATAAAATCTTTAAAAAAATAAATGTATATTTCTCATGTGAATTGACTTTTTGATAAGGCAACCAGCAAAATTCAGACTGTGGGAAACCTTGGACAAACAATCTGGTTTCCTTCAAAAACAAAGAAATTGCAAGGGCAAAAAATAGATGGAAAGGAATCTGCAGATTAAATGAGATTTAAGATATATAACAACCATTTTTATAAATCTAATTTGGATCCTCATTTGAATAAGCAAACTTAAAAATGGATACAGTACTCAATGCCACTGAACACTCGAAAATGGTTAACATGGTAAATTTTATGGATATTTTATGTATTTTAGAATAGGATTATTTGAAAAATATCTGAATATATTAAGGAATTACTGTTTTTGGTGTGATTGTGCCATGTGAGTTACATTTTTTAAAGTATCCTCATCTTTTGGAGATATGTAATGAAATATTTGCAGATGAAATTATATGCTGTCTTATATTTGCTTCAGAATAGCCCTTGAGGTGAGAAGATAATGGGGGTGTAGATGCAAGAAGATTGGCCATGTGTACATCTCGGGTCTCTTTACCTTGTATATGTTAGTAACTGTCCATAATATAAAGTTTAAAAATGCTCATTCCTGAGACCAGCACCAAGAGGTAATATTCAGTAAATTTGGGTTGGATCTCAGGAATATGCCCATCTGTGGAACCTGCTATACCTAAGTGATTAGAATGTCCACATGCCTTAACTTGAAAAACATTGCTTTAGACCAGTCTCGCTTTTGACACATAGATGCCAAAACCTTAAATACCACATTGGCAAATAACACAGTGTATTAAAATAATCACATATAATGAATAATTAGTTATTCAAGGAATGCAAGGATTGTTCAAGGATAGCAGTCCTACTAATGTAATCGTTTGTGTCAGCAGAATTTATTGAGATGATTAATGGGCTCTTTTCGTTAGGTTCTCTTCATCACGTCAGAATCCTTTCCCTCAAGGCTTGGGGACTAGGGAGATAGAGTGAGTGATAGCATAGGAGATTTCAGGGCTGAGTCACAGAAATGCACATAACACTTTCACTCTTGTTCTATTGGCCACAATCCAAGCTCCTGGGCCTAATCCAGTTGCAAGGGAAGCTGGCTAATGTAGTCTTCCCGTGAACCCTGGAAGAGGAAAATACACCAGTGACCGCCCAACCAATCTCTGCCACAGAGATTAAAGAGAGATACTCTATGGGGAAGTTCTCTCACTCCCATATTCCATATCAAAACTCCAACTCCAATTGCAACCAACTTACGGCATTACTTTCATATCTCTGTTGTCACTTCGAATCTAAGGAAAAAGGAACCTGTAGCCTTTCAAAAGTTGTTATTAACAAGGGAAAATTCTGTAGTCATCCTGATAGTGGTGATTTAAAGCAAATTCCTCATTTACAGCCAAAAAAACCAACAAAAAATTTTAATACTTTTTTCTTTAAGTTTTTATTATTTATCCATTTATTTGATAGAGAGAGAGAGAAAGCAGGGGAAGGAGGAGAGGGAGAAGCAGCCTCCCCACTGAGTAGGGAGCCCAATATGGGCTCGATCCCAGGACCCTGAGATCATGACCTGAGCCAAAGGCAGACGCTTAACCAACTGAGCCATCCAGGGCACACTTAAGACTTTTTTAAAAGCGGTTTTACATTCACAGCAAAACTGAGTGGAAGGTACAGAGATTTCCAATATACCTCCTGCCCCAGCACATGCATAGTCTCCCCCATTATCAACATCTCCCACCAGAGTGATAGATGTACTATAACTGATGATCCCACATCGATACATCATAATCATCCAAAGTCCAGAGTGTACATTACAATTCATCCTTAGTGTTGTATTTTCTATGAGCTTGGACAAATGCATGACATGTAACCATCATTATAGTATCATACAAAGTATTTTCACTGCCCTAAAAATTCTCTATGATCTGCCTATTTGCCAGCCTCTGCCCCTCCCCCCATCCCTGGCAACCATAATCTTGTCTCCATAGTCTTGCCTTTTCCAGATTGTCATATAGTTGGGGTCGTACAGCATGTAGCCTTCTCAGATTGGCTTCTTTCACTTAGTAATATGCATTTAAGGTTCCCCTGTGTCTTTTCATGGCTTGATAGCTCATTTCTTTTTAGCACTGACCAATACTACATTATCTGGATATACCACAGTTTATCCATTCACTTACTGAAGGACATCTTGATTGCTTCCCAGTTTTGGCAGTGATAAATATTAGAGCTGTTTTAAACACCTGTGTGCAAGTTTCTGTGTAGACATAGTTTTCACTCCTTTGCATAAATACCAAGGAGCATGACAGCTGGATCATATGGTAAGAGTATGTTTAATTATACAAGAAAACTCCAAACTGTCTTCCAAAAGGTGTACATTTTATATTCCCACTGCAATGAATGAGAGTTCCTATTACTCCACATCCTCTCAATCATTTGGTGTCAGTGTTCTGGATTTTGGCCCTTTTAATAGATATGTAGTTGTCTCTTGTTTCAGTTCGCATTTCCCTGATGACATGGATGTAGAGCATTTCTTCATACACTTATTTGTCATCAGTATATTCTTTGGTGAGTTGTCTGTTAAGGTCTTTGTCCCATTTCAAAGCAGGTTGTTTGTTTTCTTATTGTTGAGGTTTTAGAGTTATTTGTATATTTTGGGTAATAGTTCTTCACACAATATGTCTTCTGCAAATATTTTCTTCCAGTCTTTGCAAAGGAGATAGGTCCCTACAGACAACCGTTGCTTCAGTGGCTTTCTGATCCCCAGTGTAGGCTGATGGTAGGACACATTGAAACAGTAGGTCCAGATTCCCCAGTTCCTGGACTGCAGCAGAGAAAGCTCCTCCCTTGGCAGACCAGTTTTCAATGTTGTTTTGGGAGTCATTCCTGGTAGCTCAGCCTATAGTCTTCATTTTTACATCACGTGTGTTAAGCACTTAATGCCCCAGATTAAGCCTGTTTAAGATAGCTGGAGGGCTTTCTGTTTTTCTGACTGAATCCCAATTGATATGATTGCTAGGGGAAAAATGCTGGCCGTTGAACATGATGTCCCCTTCTGATGGCAAAACTAGGTGTGACTCTCCCTGCCCAACCCACTGAAATAACAAAGAAAACTGAGGAGAAGGTGCGAGTAGAGGAGGAAGAGAAGTGTTGACCATCACACTATTAAGTAATCACTCTTCTCTACCACTTCTCTTCCTGCAATAAATTTATAACAAGTAATTACACATATTTGCAAAGGCTTTGGACTGAAGGTCAGCTTAGCATGATAGTTAAGAGCATGTAAACAGGATAATAATAGTACTAACTTGATAAAGTTAAATTAGTTAATATAGTGCACTTAAAACAGTGCTTGGTACCATGGTAAGCACTCAATAAATATTAGCTATTATTATGTATATTCCTTAGTAAGTGTTTAACCTGTGTATGAGAATTTGTTGGCTCAATGTCTAAATAAACTCTCTATAGCTATGATTAAGACCTAGTCTTAAATAAAAATAAATTTAAAAGTCAATAGCTGGGGCGCCTGGGTGGCTCAGTTGGTTAAGCATCTGCCTTTGGCTCAGGTCATGATCCCAGAGTCCTGGGATGGAGCCCTGCATAAGGCTCCCTGCTAAGCAGGGAGTCTGCTTCTTCCTCTGCCCCTCACCCTGCTTGTGCTCTCTCTCTCTCTCATTCTCTCTCTCAAATAAATAAAATATTACAACAACAAAAAGTCAATAGCTAACTCCTTATTCTTTGCAATACCTGTAACACAAATGCCCGTATGAAAAGAGAAATTGGGGGGGCGCCTGTGTGGCTCAGTCGGTTAAGTGTCTGTCTTCAGCTCATGTCATGATCCCAGGTCTTGGGATGGAGCCCTGCGTCAGGCTCCCTGCTCAGCGGGGAGTCTGCTTCTCCCTCTCCCTCTGTCTCCTCCCTCCCCCGCTTGTGCTCTCTCTCTCTCTCAAATAAATAAATAGAATCTTAAAAAAAAAAAAGAAAAGAAATTGGCATTATAAGACCATTAATAGTTATTCTATCATTCTTTAAAGTCTCTGATATGTTCTAGCATTACATTCATTGCCCTAAATTGTTACTATATATAGGGATGACCTGAAGACTATGACAATTTTCTTTTTTTTATTTCATTTTTTTAATTAGAGAAAAGCGGTTACAGGAATGGAAAGCTCTTAGGAAAAAACAAAAATTTGGGGAATTAAGAGAAATTTCTGGAAATCAGTACGTGAATGAAGTCACAAATGCAGAAAAAGATGTATCAGTTATAATTCATTTATACAGATCAAGGTAATTACCATCACATTTTTGCAAAATGTTAATATACTAATGTTTTAAGATATTTATGTCTGGTTTTGAGGTTTTATAAAGCATATAACAAAGATTATTCAAGAAAAGAAAGCATATATATATATATACACACACATACATATATACATATATAATGTTAAAAAATAGAATCCAACCAAGTAAATTTGAAGACCTAATTGGTTTTATTAAGTGATTAATGAATCAGGCAGCATCCTATCCAGGTAGAGGGGAGTTCCAAGGAGTTGTACAAAATGGAAGGTTTTTATAGCAAGGAGGGTGGGACAGGAAGTTATTAGTAAAAGAAAAGAAAGGATTATTCAGGCAAGGTCACCTTCTCTTAGTGGGGGGAATGGGAGGGGAGTTCTTTTTTTTTTTTTTTTTAAAGATTTTATTTATTTATTTGAGACAGAGAGAATGAGATACAGAGAGCATGAGAGGGAGGAGGGTCAGAGGGAGAAGCAGACTCCCCGCCGAGCAGGGAGCCCGATGCGGGACTCGATTCCGGGACTCAAGGATCATGACCTGAGCCGAAGGCAGTCGCTTAACCAACTGAGCCACCCAGGCGCCCCAGGGAGGGGAGTTCTTATTAGATGGATCACCTCATCTTCCTTTGGGGAATGGAGAGCTCATGTGACAGATTACCTCATTTGGTACTGACCAGAAAATTCCAGATTGATTGGCTTAAAATATGACTCCTGGAGAGGTTGAAACTGTAATTAAGTCTTTGCTGTCCTGGGAGCAAGTAACTCCACCTTGGGCCTTGTGGCTTTCTTTTTAACATATACATACATGTAGAGAGTAATGGGCTTCAGGGATTAAGTTAGGTTTTTTATTATGTTTTCATGTCTAATTTAAAGAACTTGTCACACCTTTTAGAAAAATAGCATTCTTTCAGGGTGCCTGCCTGACTCAGTCAAAAGAGCATTCAACTCTTGATCTCAGGGTTGTGAGTTTGAGCCCCATGTTGGGTGTAGAGATTACTTAAGTAAATAATCTTTAAAAAAAAAAACACTCTTTGGCCATTAATTTTTTTTAACTTATTATGGAAATTTCAAACATTCAAAAAAGTAGAAAGAATGATAAGATGAACACCCTAAATACTAGCTGGGTAGATTCAATAATGAACATTTTGCCACTTTTGTATGTTTTTATTTGTATGTAGCTATGTGCATGTGTATATATTTGCTGAATCATTTCAAAGTAAATTATACACAGCATAAACCTTTATTCCTGAGTACTTCAGCATGCATCTTCAAAATATAAGGGCATTTTTCTATATAACCATAATACTGTTTTCTCACCTAACAAAATTAGTAATAATTCCAAAATTAATAATAATTGACGAAGGATCCAGTCAAGGGTCATGCAGTGCATTTGGATAGATCATGTCTTTTAAGTCTCTTTTAACAGAACAATTCCCTTGTACTCCCCTGTGCTCCTAAAACAATTTATAGTGTCTACTTTACTAAGCATAACCCAAATGTCCCCAGACCTTACCAGCCTGGTATACGATAATTGGGTAGAGCGGACTTTTCCCCAACTCTGTGCCACAGACACACTGCAAGCTCCCAGGGTTTCACAAATCTCTCTAGCATTAGGTCCCAGCTACTCTGCCTGGGCTCCACGCCAGTCCAGGAACAGAGGCCATGCCAGTTTCCTCCTTGTGTTCATCTCGTTCTCTGAATAAAAAATTTCTTCTCTCTTCAGGTCCTCGCAGAAACTCTGCACAGAGCAATTTATGCAAATTAAGCCCTGCTGTTTACCAGCTCACCAGTTCCTCACACAAATTTTGAGAGGACACCATGTCCCATTAAAGAAGACATTACTGTTATTGTAACTAAAATGCTTGGAAACTAATTTTTGAGTAGTTTAAAGCCTTAAAAAGAATCATTTCCCATTTTTCCTATACCACTTATCTGGTTAAACCACTTGGTAAATGCTGCTGATTTTGGTTCCTCACAAGTAAGTATGAGAGACACTGACATTTACAATAATGGGATGTGTGTGTGAGAAATGTATACTGAAGCAATTCACTGAATATCTTTTCTGGGACCCAGTGTGATTAGCAGAATAGATGTTGGTTCTGAATGCCCACATCACAGCACAAAATTAGTTACTTTAATGGTTATTTCTAGAGAAAGGATTAGGTTGGACAAATAATTTTCAAAAGTTCATGAAAGAGATCGAATGTGGCCTCTTTGAATTCACGGCTTTTTTACCATGATTCTTTAGTCTTTTAAAGTTAATTTTTTTTAACTGTCTTTTTGTCTTTTTATTTCTTTTTGAATTTTTCTTTTTCCCTTTTTCAACCAACATCTTATCAATCCCTTTTTTTAAAAAAAAC
>NW_028069435.1:0-384 GCF_054177405.1 Leptonychotes weddellii
AAATGGTTGTTGGCAGTGTTGGCAGTGTTGGCAGCTTATGAGTCAGGGTGAAGTGGTGGAAGGGAGGTTATCTGAAATCAGATGGAATGAGAAGCTGTTACACCAAATATCATGGATATGGCTCATAAAACAGATGGTGAAGCAAGGTGGCTGCTAGGTGTTGGAAGTGTTTGGGCCCTTGTGCTTTTTTTTTTTTTTTTAAAGATTTTATTTATTTATTTGAGAGAGAGAGAATGAGAGACAGAGAGCATGAGAGGGAGGAGGGTCAGAGGGAGAAGCAGACTCCCTGCCGAGCAGGGAGCCCGATGCGGAACTCGATCCCGGGACTCCAGGATCATGACCTGAGCCGAAGGCAGTCGCTTAACCAACTGAGCCACCCAGGCG
>NW_028069436.1:0-384 GCF_054177405.1 Leptonychotes weddellii
GATGTTTTGGAGGGTGTTTCTGTGTGTAAAGTCAATGTGATGAGGGACTCTGGTCAATATTTGCAGGTAGGAGTGTGTCCTCTCAATTGTTGCAGAAAAAGCATTTGACAAAACACTGCATCCTTTCCTGATTAAACTCTTCAGAGTATAGGGAACATTCCTCAAGTTCCGAAAATCCATCAATGAAAAATCCACTGCAAATATCATCCTCAATGGGGAAAAGCTGAGAGTGTTTCCCTTAAGATCAGGAACACGAAAAGGAGGCCCACTCTGACCACTGTTGTTCAACATAGTATGAGAAGTCCTAGCAACAGCAATCAGAAAACAAGAAGAAATAAAATCCATTCAAATTGGCAGATAAGAAGTCAAACTCTCTCTCTTCGC
>NW_028069437.1:0-384 GCF_054177405.1 Leptonychotes weddellii
GCGCCTGGGTGGCTCAGTTGGTTAAGCGACTGCCTTCAGCTCAGGTCATGATCCTGGAGTCCCGGGATCGAGTCCCGCATCGGGCTCCCTGCTCGGCAGGGAGTCTGCTTCTCCCTCTGACCCTCCTCCCTCTCATGCTCTCTGTCTCTCATTCTCTCTCTCTCAAATAAATAAATAAAATCTTTAAAAAAAAAAAAAAGAACCTTCTTTTGCACAGGGTGGGTTTTTAGTAAATATTTGAAACATTAATTGACCTGGAATATTAAGCAACTACAACAGAGAAGCCACTCACGTGGCTATTATCCCTGTTTTACAAAAGAGAAAACTAGTGTTCAGAGAAGCCACATGGCAAGGGCTTTAATAAATGCAGGACGCTGCAGAGGA
>NW_028069438.1:0-384 GCF_054177405.1 Leptonychotes weddellii
AAAAAAAAAAAAAAAAGAAAGGAGAAGGAAGAAGAGCTTGTCGGCAAATTCCATGCTTCTCTAAGGCTGGGCTTACCTGTGAAGAAAATATTTAATTCTATTTTCCGCAACAAAGGAACAATCATGCATTGGATTAGATAAAGTAACCCTGACTGATTAAATAAACCCCAAACTGTATAATGGTTCAAACACTACAGCAACCTTTCTTGCCTGATGTCCAGAAGAGGCTATCTTGAGTCACATATGACTCTTCTCAAAGGAATGGTTCAAGCACAGTTCCTGTCCATTGTTTGGTGCCATAATTTTTCATAGCCAAGTTCTCAGGCTACCATGCTTGTCTTCATCCTGAGAAAGGAAAGAGAAGGAAGCATATCATTAGATGTT
>NW_028069439.1:0-384 GCF_054177405.1 Leptonychotes weddellii
CCCTTTTACAAAGATCACTCATGGATCCCAAACATCTTAAGCTTCCCTTTCCAGGCAACACACCAGGTCCCTGATGGAGGGATGGGGCCGGGCAGGGCTGTGTCCGGGAAGACGGGCAGCACGGGCCTCATCCTACCTGCCCCACCCCATGCTTATCCCTTTCCTCGGCAGCCTAGGTCCATTAAAAATTTCCTTTGGGCGAAGTCTTGGTGCTCATTCATACTCCAGTGTAAATAGCTTGGGATAATCCTCCTAAATGATTGACATTTTGGAAGGTATCAAACTTTTTTTTTTTTTAAAGATTTTATTTATTTATTTGAGAGAGAGAGAGAATGAGAGACAGAGAGCATGAGAGGGAGGAGGGTCAGAGGGAGAAGCAGACTC
>NW_028069440.1:0-384 GCF_054177405.1 Leptonychotes weddellii
GAGGGGAGAGGGGTGGGAGGATGGGTTAGCCTGGTGGTGGGTATTGAGGAGGGCACATTCTGCATGGAGCACTGGGTGTTATGCACAAACAATGAATCATGGAACACTTCATCTAAAACTAATGATGTAATGTATGGGGATTAACATAAGAATAAAAAAAAAAATAAAAAAAATAATTTAGAATTAAAAAAAAAAAAAAGGAACTTCCCAGTAACTCATGGTGTCACTTGGCTCTTCCAATCAATTCATAATATCAGCATACACATTATAAACAAAAGAGTCCAAATCATTTTTTGAAAAAGAGGTACCTTTTTACTTCCAGAGGCACTGAGCTGTCTGAAAGCATGGAGAGCTGCCTGTGGCTGTCCTAAGGGTCTTCGGGCC
>NW_028069441.1:0-384 GCF_054177405.1 Leptonychotes weddellii
AAGCATAGCCTGTAAATATCCTAGATCTATGTCAATTTATGATGTTAAAAAGCATTTCATCTTACATGCAAAATTATTGACCAGCTTCTATAAAGTGCTTAAAACATTTCTTATCCCAAAAAATAGTGCATTCAGTTTGTGCCTTGTCCTCAGAGATTTTCCCACTACCAATTCCATATTCCTGGGAGAGGGAATCTAATCAGCCCAGCTTAGGGCAGGTGTTAATCTGGGTCCAATCAGTAATGGCAGAGGTGAAAGTTAAGAGGTCACACGATCTAGTACCAATAAGCAGGAGCTGTGGGTCGAGTAGGCATTTAAAATCCTGCCTCCCAAATTTGGCATCTGATTACATCTTTTATCAGTGTTTGTTGGGAATACTCTAAT
>NW_028069442.1:0-384 GCF_054177405.1 Leptonychotes weddellii
CTATGAAAATCTACCCAGTAATTACCATATTTACTTTTCATTTAGGGGGGAATAATCTGTTTTAATTAAGCCTAACTGAAGAACTTTTATCAGATGTAATTATCCCTTTCGATAAATATGTCTCCACTAATTACATTTAACCATGGGATTTATAGCTCTTAAGTCATTTAGTAGGAAACATAATAAATCTTTAGTAATACATGCTAAATTACTATAAATTAATTCAGATCATTAACATAATAAACAAATTAGGATAATTTTGCTTAATTAGTTTGGGTGGTTAACTCAAAATCCCATGTAAGCTTCATGGTAATCTTGATTTTCACCATTATTACTGGAATGACACCTTTTGAAACAAATCTATTTTAAAATTTAAATATAAAG
>NW_028069443.1:0-384 GCF_054177405.1 Leptonychotes weddellii
CGCCTGGGTGGCTCAGTTGGTTAAGCGACTGCCTTCGGCTCAGGTCATGATCCTGGAGTCCCGGGATCGAGTCCCACATCGGGCTCCCTGCTCGGCGGGGAGTCTGCTTCTCCCTCTGACCCTCCTCCCTCTCATGCTCTCTGTCTCTCATTCTCTCTGTCTCAAATAAATAAATAAAATCTTTAAAAAAAAAAAAAAAACTAAAATTATTATCTTTGGCAGAAAAATAACAGAATGTAATTGGTTTCTATCTAATAATTCCATACAACATGCTAATTTGTTTAGTTATCTTTGGGGTATGCTTTGTTCCTAATGCCTTCTGGCAGGTCCACCAGGAAACCATGTTGATCTGTATTAGATATTTCATGGGGAAATTATTGAGGA
>NW_028069444.1:0-384 GCF_054177405.1 Leptonychotes weddellii
CATGGGGTCCAGACTCTCTGGTTTAACAAACATACCACTCTTTCCTGACTCTACTGCTTTTCTCCTCTCCTCTAGTGCTGTACCCCTCTTGCCTTCTATTTACTTTCATCTTTGGTATCTTTGTGCCTTGAATACCTTTTTTAGTCGTAACTTTGTACCCTTTATCTGTTGATTTCTATTTGTTCTTTTTTTTTTTTTTTTTTTTTAAAGATTTTATTTATTTATTTGAGAGAGAGAGAATGAGAGAGAGCACATGAGAGGGGGGAGGGCCAGAGGGAGAAGCAGACTCCCTGCCGAGCAGGGAGCCTGATGCGGGACTCGATCCAGGGACTCCAGGATCATGACCTGAGCCGAAGGCAGTCGCTTAACCAACTGAGCCACCCA
>NW_028069445.1:0-7890 GCF_054177405.1 Leptonychotes weddellii
ATCATGACCTGAGCTGAAGGCAGTCGCTTAACCAACTGAGCCACCCAGGCACCCCTCTAAAGCCCTTTTTAGTCTGAAATCCTACAGTTGGAATTTGATGATCTATAAATGAAAATAAACTCTGTACCTGGCATGAAAAGATAAAACATAGAAAATGAGGTAAGAATGTTTTAAATAAAATAAGAGAGCACATCGAATGCTAGTCCTTTAAGAATATGGGGGTGGGGGGTGGGTTCTGACTTTAAAAATAGTACATTCTAGGGGCGCCTGGGTGGCTCAGTTGGTTAAGTGTCCGACTTTTAATTTTAGCTTAGGTCATGATCTCAGGGTTATGGGATCGAGCCCCATGTGGGGCTCCACACTGAGCGTGGAGCCTACTTAAGATCCTCTCTCTCTGTGCCCCTCCCCCCCACTCATGCACGCACTCTCTCTCTCTCCCGAAAAATAATAATAATTCAAAAAATAGTACATTCTAAATGCTACTTTTAATGTCCAAAACTTGGTAAGAGTTGTATTGCAGCTAGTTTGTGCCAAGCTTTGCCAATAGTCTAGTTAGTGGCTTATAAACATGTTTCTCCCATGGAAGAAACTAGGATATATGTATTGCCAATAAGTCACCCAGAAGAATAACAATATTGTGATGTTACTTGTAGTGCTGTCTAAAATGGACTGTTTACATGTTAAACAGACCTTTATGGAAATGGGATGGTAAGATGATAACACTGAGCTCTGCAAGCTATTACTGAGTAATACATGCTAGTGGAACTCAAGCTGTAGCATTTCAGTCTGAAATCAACTTTTGGGCCATAAAGAAATGGAAACCAAAGTAGCTTTTCAATGGGTGCATGCTGACTAAACATATTCACAGACTGTTCTGTACCATCTCTCTCACAGCACCTTCAACATCCAGATCAACTAAGCTGGAAGGAAAGGAAAGGACTGTTTTAGAATAGGGATAGGGAAGGAAATCTAGAATAAAGGAAAGCATAGGACTGTTCAAGAAGGCAGCCTAAGCATAAAATGTCCTCTCTCCTTCCTGCCTTAAATGACAGGAAAACACACACACATACGCACACATTTTAATTTATAATAGTGCTAGAAAACAAGGTATGCCATTGTATAAATGAGAGACAATTAAGAATCTCTGAAAAACAGAAGGCAGGTAGGATTATGAAGTCCATGAGGAAACCACAGTCCAAAAGGGTCACATCAAAGAACCACTCCAACAGATGGGAACACTGCAAGCCTACGTATTCGGAAAGGACTCAGTAAGTTGGAAAATAAAGATGTTCTGGGCAAGGTCTAATAAAAGGAATGTAGTTTTAGCAATATAAATTTTAGACAAAATACAATCTAAGACAAAAAAATTTCAAAAAAACAAAGAGGAATATTTCACATTGATGAAAGATATCTGCCAAGAAGATAAAACATTCACAAACCTGGGGCACCTGAGTCACTCAGTTAGTTAAATGTCTGACTCTTGATTTCGGCTCAGGTCATGATCTCAGGGTCATGATCTCAGGCTTGTGAGATTAAGCCCCACGTCAGGCTCTGTTCTTAATGGGGAGTCTGCTTGAGATTCTCTTTCTCCCTCTACCCCCCCCCACATACATGCTCACTCTTTCTCTCTCTCTCTCAAATAATAAATAATTAAATCTTAAAAAAAAAATTCACAAACCTTTTTGTACTTAACTACACAACGTGGAGGTCTTTAAAACAACCACTAATAGAAATACAAGAAAAATTAGTTGATTCGTGTCATGGAAATTTTTATCATACTTCTAGAGTCTTTCGAGAAGACTAAAAATATGTAAGGGTAGAGGATTTTAATAAAACAATTAACCAGATATGATTTATGTGGAAATTTGTATCTAATAAACAAAGAAAACACATTATTTTAAGCATACATGGAACAATTGCATAAACTGACCAAGAATTAGATCATGAAGCATATCTCATCAAATTCCAAAAAGCAGAAATCACACAGGCCACACGAGCTGATTATAATTTGGTAAAATTAGAAACTAACAACAACACGAGAGCCAACTGCCATCCCCGGCCAATCCTTTCACCTAGAACCCACGAACACCCTACTATTAACTCTGGGTTTAATTAGAAAACGAAAAAAGGAAATTAAAATCGTTTAAGTGCTTATTCTACCACCAAGAAAATGCAAAATGAAACAATGAGATTGTATTTCCTTTTAATCCATCAGATTGTCAAAGGGTTGAAAAGATGGATAATGTCATAATGGCAAAAATATGGGCCAAATGCTGCTGGTAGAAGTTTTTTTGGCAATGTTCCTCTATTAAAAATTTTAAGATCTCATACCTTTTAGTTTAGCAAATCTATGTATCCACATCTAATACATTCTCGCTTATGTAATACTGGGGATGGGTACAATGATAACCATTGTGATGTTGGAGATGGTAAAAAAAAAAAAAAAAGGGGGTGGGGGAACATCTGCAGGTAACAAAACTGTAAACTCAGAGGGAATTGTTGATTATGGCATCTCCATATTGCAGAACAGTATGCAGCAGTTAAAAATGATGTCCATATGTACTGATATATCCCAACTTATATTAAGTTAGGAAAGCAATTTGAAGGTGAATATATATATATATAGCATTAGCATTGTCACATTTCTTTTAAACATGGTATTTTTCTCTCAATGTGTATGTATGTGTGTATCTATGAATGTTTATGTGCACACATGTTTGTATGTCTGTGTGTAAAAATGCAAGTAAAAAGATCTGGAAGTATGTTCATCAAACTGAACTGGTGATTCACCCCTTCCGGGGATTAGAATCGAGAAGTAATGAGGTGGGGAAAAATAGTCAAGAAGGACTTCAGCTTTGTCTCTACTGGCTGAGTTTTTCAAGACCATCATAATATATTACCTGTGGGTTTGGGGAAAATGCCATGCCCACCAGGAGACTCACTTGTAGAAAGTAAATAGTTACAACTCAGTCCTATTGGTTGAAAGTCAGGCACCACCACAAAGATGGTTTCCAACTGTAAGACCATTGCATCTGGAAATGGACAACGCATGATCCTTATGCTTCCACAGCACCTTGCTTATACTTCTGTTTGTCAGTTATTCCGCCCTGCCCCGTGTGATGTCTTTATGTGTGTCCATTTATTCTCTACGCTCCCCGCAGTCATCACATCTAATGCTTGTTCATTTTCCTGTCTCCTCCAGACCTTGTGTACGTGCTGTAAGGTTGATGTGTTCTTTTTTTCTCTTTGCCGTTATTAGCTGAAATTGAAATTTTGTTCATGAAAGTGTTTTGAACATGAAAAGGAGAGATTAAGGCTGAAAAGTCTGCAGCCCATGCTGGCTGGAAATCATGTGCATTCCAGAGGCACTGCATGGCCAGGGCTCACGGCTGATTCTCATTAAGCTTGTCCTCTCACATGGGATCTATTTGGCAGAGTGAGGATTTCCTCAGACTCCTCTGTCTTCCAACTGAAGGAAGCTTGAAAGCTGCTTAGTCAGCGACCAACAGCTGAAGCCAGGGCACCACGCACTGTTTTTAAGGCCCTAGTGAAGTCAGTCCTCCGGAAGGAGCCAGCCAAGTTAATAACTTGGAGAAGTTATTAACACGTTACTACAGACACAAGAATTAACATTGGGTCTTTGCCATGATGAAATGTAAGGTCACTTCCTCTTCTTCCTCCTCAGCGATTCACCAGAGACAATAATAGAAGGCACTTCTAATTAAGCAGACTACACTGTTCTGGGAGGGAGTCGGCCCCCAGAGGCTTGTTCAGTGTCTGAGACACCTTACCTCCATCTGTTAGGCTACCACAGCCCAAGAAGGCGCACCGTTATCATTTTATTTCCTCTCAAAATTGTTGAGCTGTTTCTTTGAAGCCCAGGAAGCTCAGTACCAAGTGGTCACTGAGCAATAGTTTCCACGCTGACTTATTTTCATATCGCCTTGAGTTTTTCTGATCCTTCTTAAGAGGAGGCTATAAAAAATATACTTAAATCATCCAGATGGCTTTATAGATTTCTGGCTTCTTTCAATTTACATAGTAAAAAAAAAAATTTTTTTTATGAAGGCTTCTAGGGAATAAAATAATAGTGGTTCTATTGCCCTCTTCCCGCAGTTTTCTGCTCTTGGCATGACATATTATGGTCTCTGAAGGATGTATGGCAATTTCTAGGCTTATCGCTCATAATGGTTCTTGTTCTGCACCAAATTTTATGCTATGTAATCCTTGAGAAAGCACTCATCACATAAAACAAAAGATGAGACTGCTAAGGGGGTAGGGGGGGACAAGAAAAAGCCCCCCTTTTTATTGCTCTGTATATGTAGAATGTAGTGGAGTAGATGACATTCTATCCAGAAATCCTGAGCTCTACATCCAGCTCTGCCTCTGGCAGGTCACAGGACCATAGGCATGTTCGCATGCTACTTGATCATCTGAGGCTCTCCTGCAAGCCCTGAAGAAGAAAACAGTGCTGCCCACCTCACAGGACCAATGAAAGGATGGGGAGCAAATGAGCTCTTAAGAAAAACAAAAATAAAACCATAGGCAGGAACACGTGGGTGGCTAGACATTTAAGCGCTGGACTCTTGGTTTCGGTTCAGGTTGAAACTCAGGGTCCAGAGATCGAGCCCCGTGTGGGGCTCTGCTTTAAGCAGGAAGTTGGCTTGAGATTCTCTCTCCTTCTCCCTCTGCCCCTCCTGCTTGTGCACTCTCCCCACCCCCCTCAAAATAGACAAATAAATCTTTAGGAAAAAAAAAATGTAAGCAGCATTTGAAATATTATTAGTTGGCAAACACATCTAAGTGTAATAAAAGCTGAAAAGACTTTAAAACAAGTAAATTAGTCTTAAGCAAAACATTCATCACATTTTCAAGCTTTCCTCATTAATAATAATAATAATAATAATAATAAAATACTACCTGGAAAATAATATGTCTTAGGAAACATTAAAAATGACTCAGTAAGTTGCCCTCTTAAGATAGTGAAAATTCCTATAATTACTATTGTCATTATATATCTGAAATTATTATTCTAATACTGAGGCAGAATTAGAAGGTAGCTCCCCCCCCCAAAAAAAAAACCTTCAAATTCTTTTCACCAAAAAGGCGACATTTTAAAAATTGTTTATTTCAGGCAGGGGTATATAAAATAGAGGAAACTCTATTGGTTTCTCTTTGAAGTTTTCAATATTTTTTCCTTTTGTTCTATAGTAATTTGAAATGTCCTAAGTGACTTCTAATTCAAGCAATTCTCTTTGGCCAAGAGCCAAAGGAAAGATTGCCTTGTCATCCAAAGCTTCTGCTAAGAGCTATTGGCTGGCCGAAATACCCATTTTTGGGTTTTATGTCTTTTAATACGAGTCCACCTCTTTTCTAACTTTTCCCCTTGATTTTCAAAATTCAGGTAAGAATTATTATAGCAGCATTGTTGAGATGTTTAAAAATAATTCCATTTTCTTTGTATACCAGCTAAGTTTTGGTTCGTGTTCTCCCTCAGTTCCCTCCCCGCCCCCCGCTCCCCGCGTACTTACCTTGTACCTGGTTGTTGTCATAGTGAATATGTGATAGTGAAGCTGTCCTTTTCTCACTTAGCATTCATTGGAAATATGTATATGTTGTCACGTAAGTTTAATAACTATCATTATGGTTAACATCACCTCAAATTTATATCATTCTATGTAACCATCTACCTCCTGTTAGTACTTTCATGTTATTAATTTTTTTCTCTTTTTGATAAGGCCGCAAGTGATTTTTTTCCCCTCAATTTGAATAACCTTGGGATAAAGCGAACCTTGGTATAAATCCCCAGTAATAGAGTTTGAAAATAATTATGGTGCCTGTCAAAATACTTCTGAGACCAATTTAGAAAGAGCTGAGTCAATCCAGCATATATGAACAAAGCTACCCAGTCCACTAGCACACCTTCCCTTGAAGGTAGTGGCATGTTTTAATTTTTGTTACTTTAGTTAAATGATACTTCAGTGATGGGATATGCATTTCCTTGATTACCAAAAAAATTAAGGAATTTTTCCATTTTAAAATTTATGACTTGTAAAATTCATCATGGGAATGATTTCATTCTATCCTTGCCTCTTTCTCTGTTGCAATTTTGCGTTCATTTTCATCGAGTTAAATGAATTCTTTCTATGTAGATCCAAATTCTCTTTCAATCCTATCTGTGGCAGATTTTTTTCTCCCAGTCTGAGTCTTGATTATTACATTCTCAAAAAATGAACCAGGTCTGCTTTTTGGACCATGAGAGGAAATGTCTATGTTCGCTTCAAGCTAAGATAGGCACACCCTCTTCCTTCAGAAAAGGTACTGAGCAGGGCCCTGTTGCCAGCAGAAGGATTGCATGTGAAAGAATGCCAGGTCCGAGGTGAGTATGGCTTTCTGCCTGTGCTATGTGTACATTTCGTATCTGGCCAGACAGCTCGATAACCAGGAAGTAGGCTCCTCCTCGTCCAAGTGTACTTCTGTGTTTTCAGTCCATGTTTCCAGGGTTCTTAGAGCCAGGAGGCCACCTCCATCCAATTCAGTGCTGCCTTTCTCACCCAGAGACAAGAACCAGAGCTCTGGAGGAGAATTCTGCCAGGACCCAGGACATAGGTGGAGGCAGCGCGGACTCCATGTCTCTCACGCTCCCCTCTAGGCACCGACCGAAGTACTGTTTATCCACAACTTGGCACACGCTTCTGCTGTGTTTAAAGACATGATTCAAGGCACCAAAGTTACATTTGAGAGATGAACCTTTGGGGTAAAATCAGTTTCTGCCTGCACTCATAGCTCACTTCATTTTATGACCCATGCTCTCCTAGGAGTTACATCCTACCAGTACACCTCCTTCCCAGGTGGTAAGTCTGGAAAGGGATAAGGGAATCCATCCAGGCTGTTTAGGATATAAAGTATTCCAGGAAAGTTCCTCCCTGCCTTCTCCTGGAAATCTCTAGCCAGTGCTTACTGGCTTACCCTTGGGTTGGAGCATATTTTGTTGGCTCTTGTTGTATGTAACCAAATCTTTCCTTCTTCTAATTAAACTTACTCCTTTCAGTATAGTCCTTCCCAGAAACCATAAGGCTATTTTCCACTAAAATAATATCCCTTCTTAGTAGTTTTGAGACTTTGAAAATTTTAAAAGAAGACTTTTTATAAACTACTAGAAGTCTACAAGCAAGAGCAAAATTTAAGGAAATAAAGCAAAGTTTAACGGTATGCCATTTGATTTTTTGCCATTATTTCTTTTTTTTCTCAAGGTTTATGCTATATTTTCCCTGGATTACTTGTTGAAATGATAGAATTTAATCTATTAAGTAGCATCCCTGTAGTGTAAACTACTCCCTAAAGAACAAATTAAACAAGAAATGAACAATTTGGGGAAAAGATTTAATGATAATTTCTTAAAACAGTGTCACAATTCTAAAAATTACCTTTGGGAACCTGAAAATACGCTTCTTACAAACCTTTTAAAGAAAAAGGAAGTAAAAGCGGTTAATATCACCTTGATACTTCCTATTCATATAAAGTAAATTGCTCCTCGTTCATTCTGCTTACAGAGAACCTCAGACGAATACTTAAATGTGCCAAAAACATGCATTGGCCCATGGTATTCAGGATGAATAAATCATTTTATTTTCACTTGTCACTATTGTTAGAGCCCCTTGTCTTTGTGAGCTAGTAAGTGAATCAATCTATTTCTAGGCAAGACTCTAGCAAAGATCAATTTGGGTGACATCATCTCTTGAGAAAATCATCACAACCAGCCGAGTACACCAATATGATGTAAGCGACTCAGCTCTATTCCGTAAGAAGATTAAACTTTTCTTAACGACCTTGAGTAGTAGACATTGGCAAAAGAACCTGTTAAAACTCCCTTTGAAGTCAGGCCAAACT
>NW_028069446.1:0-384 GCF_054177405.1 Leptonychotes weddellii
ATCCTGGTCTCAAAGTAATGTTAAATGTTACATACCCACATCATCTTCCTTAAACGTGTCCTTTCTAGTGTTCCCTGGCTCGATCAAGGGCAGCTTTTCACTCAGCAGCCCTTCCCAGAGCCAGGACTAATCTTTCTTGACCCTGCCTATTCCTCACACCACAGACCACCTATCTTCAAGGATTCTTTTTTTTTTTTTTTAAAGATTTTATTTATTTATTTGAGAGAGAGAATGAGACAGAGAGAGAGAGCACGAGATGGGGGAGGGTCAGAGGGAGAAGCAGGCTCCCCGCCGAGCAGGGAGCCCGATGTGGGACTCGATCCTGGGACTCCAGGATCATGACCTGAGCCGAAGGCAGTCGCTTAACCAACTGAGCCACCCAGG
>NW_028069447.1:0-384 GCF_054177405.1 Leptonychotes weddellii
AGAGCTCCCAACACAATCTCTACTTATCAATCAACCTCTCCCCACTCCATCCCCTCACCTCCCTCTTCCTCTCCCTCACACACCAGCCCTCCAAAACAAATTTATAAATTATCTATAAATACAATTGGGTACACTCCTACTCTTTCCCACAGAGGTTGTCATCACTGCTCTAATGAATCATGCTTAAAACAGTATCAAATAATCCCAAATTTTTTTAAAAACCTATGCATTCAAAAGAAAAGACTATGAAAAGTAATCATCTCTAATCTCCCTTCTGGGGCCCCGAGTTCTGCCTAGTAAAATTTGTAAGTTCTACTGCATTACAAATAGAAAAGATTTTTATCAATATTTTTATCAAATATCCAACCATAATTAATCCCCTCC
>NW_028069448.1:0-384 GCF_054177405.1 Leptonychotes weddellii
CTTTGGCTTCTTGCAAAATGTGCCAGCATATTGATTAATTTTACAGGCTTTCCTTTCTATATGTGTTTCTTCATGCTGAATGAAATGTGGCTTCTTGCAGAATACTTCCCAATCTTCATTATAGTCAAAAGTTTCCTCTCCTTTACAAATTCGCTGGAGTGACTTCTTGCTGAAACTATTCTCACTTTTTTTTTTTTTTTAAAGATTTTATTTATTTATTTGAGAGAGAGAGAATGAGAGACAGAGAGCACGAGAGGGAAGAGGGTCAGAGGGAGAAGCAGACCCCCGCTGAGCAGGGAGCCCGATGCGGGACTCGATCCCGGGACTCCAGGATCATGACCTGAGCCGAAGGCAGTCGCTTAACCAACTGAGCCACCCAGGCGC
>NW_028069449.1:0-384 GCF_054177405.1 Leptonychotes weddellii
AGCCACACACTAGATTTTGGGTGTATTTTGGTCTTTTAGAAGAAATTGCCTCCCAAAATTGTAAAGAAAGAAAAACTTACATATATAAAAAAATAAGGGTAAATACGATGAAGGGATGGAATATGACTGTAAAGATGAAAATTTAAAAAGATTTTAAGAAATGAATTGATAAGGTGGTTGAAAATTTTTTTTTAAAAATTAAAAAAAAATGTGATCATGGCGAGACTAGGACAATGTCATACACTAGGTTTAGGGTATATTTTGGTCTTTTAGAAGAAACCATATCCCAAAATTTTAACGAAAGAAACATATATATACAAAAAAGTTTGAATACAATGAAGGGATAGAATATGACTGTAAAAGTGAAAATTAAGAAAGATTTAA
>NW_028069450.1:0-384 GCF_054177405.1 Leptonychotes weddellii
AACATTAACTGAAGGTCTACTAGGTGTCAGCACCACACTATGTGTGAAATAATACAGAATCCTTTCTGTAAGAGACTATGCTTTTGATAGATTGATTGCATAAATAAAATAAAATAACATTCCTGTCATATTTTAGAATAACTAGTTTTAATAACTCTAAAACAATTCTTTAAATTTCTGCTATCAAGAAAATTTGCTTAGAAGGTGGGATAGAATTATCTTCAATATTCTTTCTATAGAGAGAAATTCAAGTTTTGGTATAGGGTCTTTATAGATCTCAAGATATAGTCATTCACTCATGAAATAAATATTTTTTTTAAGTGACTACTATGTGTGCCAGATAACCTGCTAGATCTTGGACTTACAGTGTGAATGTAACAGACA
>NW_028069451.1:0-384 GCF_054177405.1 Leptonychotes weddellii
GGCGCCTGGGTGGCTCAGTCGTTAAGCGTCTGCCTTCGGCTCAGGTCATGATCCCAGGGTCCTGGGATCGAGCCCCGCATCGGGCTCCCTGCTCGGCGGGAAGCCTGCTTCTCCCTCTCCAGCTCCCACTGCTTGTGTTCCCTCTCTCACTGCCTCTCTCTGTCAAATAAATAAATAAAATCTTTAAAAAAAAAAAAAAGAATTTGCTTTTAAGTTCTTGTATCAAGAAAACCTAAACTTCTGCTATCATATTATGTAAAAGACTGGTGGATTGATTGATAGACATTAGTGTAAACATAGATAATGATAGTCATTAGAGAGGCAGATTAGCATAATAGTTAAGATCTAGGCTCTGAACATAAACCATCTGAATTAAGTCTTGGA
>NW_028069452.1:0-384 GCF_054177405.1 Leptonychotes weddellii
ACTGTCAAAATCATTTGGCTAAAGAAAATACCACACACCAAGAAATCAAGGGTAGAGGTACCATGTGTAAATATTATATAAACAATATCTTAGTTTCAATGTGGCTTTTTCAAATGCCTTGAATTTGGAGTGTGCATTGATGAGTCTGCAAGGGGACAGTTCTAAAGGCATGGACTACATTTTTAAAAGCTCTTGTGGCAAAAAGTTTATTAGCACACATATGCATTCTTTTTTTTTTTTTTAATTTTATTATGTTATGTTAGTCACCATACAATACATCATTAGTTTTTGATGTAGCGATCCACGATCCATTGTTTTCATATAACACCCAGTGCTCCATGCAGTACGTGCCCTCCTTAATACCCACCACCGGGCTAACCAATC
>NW_028069453.1:0-384 GCF_054177405.1 Leptonychotes weddellii
GGAGGTCCTTGCTAGGTCAAGGAGGGGATGGGCATTCCAGGCAACAGGAACAGCACATACAAAGTCTCAGATGCGTACACCAGCATAGCTGGTTAGGGGAACCAGGAGGCTGGGACCTAACGTGCAGTGGAGGGCAGGCTGAGAGATGCAGGGGTCATGCATGCTGTGCACGAATGTCAGGCCTTTAGACCTTTGTTCTGATGGTGATGGTGAACCAGCTGTGTGTTTGAGGCAGCTGGTTCTGGCAGCAGAGTGAGGGATGATATAAGGCTGGAGGTGGGACGCTCCCTCCCCCAACTAGAAGCCCCAGGAGGGAGGTGGTAAGAAATGCTGAAGCTGTGGTAGTGAGAAAGGAGAGAATGCATGAGAAGGATGGAACAAGAA
>NW_028069454.1:0-384 GCF_054177405.1 Leptonychotes weddellii
ACAATGGCAATTACCTGTAAGCCCACTCAAAAGCACATAGCTAGCTACTTCCAAGTTATATTTGTTAACATTTTGGCTCTTATTTTTGTTGGCATGAACAAGGTAGACAACACAAGCTCAACTCTGTATCTCATTGCTCTTGGGACCCCAACCTGAGTCTGAACTGAGAAATAAAGCAGGAATAATTTTTTTTTTTTTTTTAAAGATTTTATTTATTTATTTGACAGAGAGAGACACAGCGAGAGAGGGAACACAAGCAGGGGGAGTGGGAGAGGGAGAAGCAGGCTCCCTGCAGAGCAGGGAGCCCGATGCGGGACTCGATCCCAGGACCCTGGGATCATGACCTGAGCTGAAGGCAGTCGCTTAACCAACTGAGCCACCCAG
>NW_028069455.1:0-384 GCF_054177405.1 Leptonychotes weddellii
AAAAATAAAAATTAAAAGAGTCCTAAGGAGATAAGCAGGCATCGTATTTGAAGAAAGAGCAAGCAACCACTCAATTTATCTCCTTCCCCTCAGGCCCTTACATTGCTCAAAGTAGAGAATGATGATTCCTGTCAATTTGTCATTATTCATTAGGACAGGAATCTTGTCTGTTTTAGCAGATATACTTTTTTTTTTTTTTAAAGATTTTGTTTATTTATTTGACAGAGAGAGAGATAGCGAGAGCAGGAACACAAGCAGAGGGAGTGGGAGAGGGAGAAGCAGGCTTCCCGCCGAGCAGGGAGCCCGATGTGGGCCTCGATCCCAGGACCCTGGGATCATGACCTGAGCCGAAGGCAGACGCTTAACGACTGAGCCACCCAGGCA
>NW_028069456.1:0-7889 GCF_054177405.1 Leptonychotes weddellii
TATATATATACCACATCTTCTTTATCCAGTCATCTGTCGATGGACATCTTGGCTCTTTCCACAGTTTGGCTATTGTGGACATTGCTGCTATAAACATCGGGGTGCACGTACCCCTTCGGATCCCTACTTTTGTATCTTTGAGAAACCCTCCAATTTTTATTCACTATGTTGTAGCATTCCCAAAACAATATAACAGATGTAGAAAAGGATTGGGCTCATGCCTACAGGATTCACATCCTTAGAGGTAGCCTCTTAGCCCAAAGCAGCTTTTGAAGATGCAGTGATAGCTCAAGTGATGCGATGCCACCTTGCCAAGCTGTGGTGTTACCGGTATGCTGTTTACCTTCTGTGAGCCATGTATGAAATCATTTTTCCCATCACCAAACTATGAGGATCTAGGGAAATGAGGTAGAAGTGGGAGTGGCTACTCTGACTCTCACCTCCAATCAGTCCACTTGCAAAAGTTTTATTTCTGTCTTCGTGTCATCTAAAGCTGTTTTAGAAGCCATTATTCCCTGGAGAAATTATCAGCAGATTTAGGAGCAGCTGCATCTTCCAGCATCTTCTTTGACAAGATCCTGTTTATCATCCATCAGTGGTGTTATACACCACTGGGACCCTTGGTGGTTGCTTCCTGGAGATTCTTGACATTTGCAACATCTGGGAAGCCCACTTCAGTGCTGCAAGTAGCCGGGATCTGTGGTAGCCACTCCCCTGACCTTTGTTCTCAGCCCTTCCAATGGTTGACTAAGCCTCTAATTCTATATTAAGCCCTTCCTACTTGGACGATCTAGAATGGCTTCTGTTTTGCTGCCTGAGCTCTAATTGATAAAGGGTCTTTATGATTTGGATGTGTTCCCAGGGAGAGAAAACAAATCACCAAAGCGGGTAGAGGTTAGGAGATTGGTGTGAACTGTGACATGTAACAAATTGGGGAAAAGCAGATATATGTGTAGTCACAAGAGGCCTAGTCCAGTGGAATGGCACCCTAAGGAAATCCTCATATCATGGATATAATAAAGTCTTTACTTATATGAAACACAGTAGTAAATCTTACCTGTATAGAGCTATTCAGTTTATAAAACAATTTCATAAACATTAACTCTTGGATTTGGGGAGAGGTCTCATAGCGAAGAGGTGAATTATATATCCTCTGTCTTATTCCATTCTACCCAATCATCTCATCTCAACACCATAGAAACTCTGTGAGTGGTAGGGTGGGCACTATTATGTGTCTTTTACAGATGATAAAACTGAAGCTTGAACCATGAGATTTATTTCATTCACTTACTCAACAAACAGATGTATGCTGGTCATTTATTGTATGTCAGCCATTGGGTTAGAGACCAGGGATACAAGAATAAACAAGACAAACATCTCCTGACCCTCATGCTTCTTACTTAGTGAGGAACACTTACATGGCATAAATGATGTTTACTATGATAACTACTTTTACAAAAGAGAAAAGCAAAGGGTGCTATGGAGACCTCAGCCTTAATGAGACTCAGGGAAGGCCTCTATGGGGAGCTAATACCTACCCTGTTAGTGGGACCTGAAGGTTGGCTAAGCAGTGGGGCCTGGCCCACACTCACATAGGCAGGAAATGGAAAAGCCTGGAATGCATTTCAGTTTCAGGTTCCTGAACTTTGGCTCCAATGCTGTCTTCCCTACACAAGGTTGTTGGAGTTGCAGCTATTTTCCTGACTCCAAGGACAGAGGCTGTGCAGTATTTGTATCAATCTGGAAGTAAAGAACATATCTAATCCTCATGGCTAGGTTGGTTTGGCTGTTTGGGCTGTTGCTTTCTTGTAAAGAGTATAAATCTCAACATAATATGTAAAATCTATGTGTCAGGGCCTAGGCAGTTCTAATACTCCAGAAATACTCATTTCCTTTCTGGGGCATGGAAAGGGAGACTAAACTATTAGATTGAATCATATGGAATTGCTGGCATTTGATAATTTTGATGTCAAAAATGACAGTTTCATAGGATTCTTACCTAATACCGAACCCAGTCTAGGATTGGCGTGTTCCCAGTAATTCTTTTAACTTCTTTTACAAACATAAGGTATACTTCATTAAAAAAATAATTTCTGTAGATAAAAAACAGTACTAGACCCAGATAATCAGGAAGTCTGGGAGAACTCACAACATTTTGAAAGCTGCCATTATAGTTATAGAGAGAAAGCACTTTTAAAAAAGTTGTCTAATTACAAATTGACTTGACCAGGTCAGTAATTCGAGAACTAAAGAAATCTACAGGATATAATTGACCATTCTGGTTGAAGCGATAACAAATTGACTTAAAAACAGCCTAAATTATAGGGAGAACCATGATGGCACTTAGAAGCATACTTTCTAAATGTAAATTGCTTGAAAATTTGAAATGAGCCATTGTCCCATTATTATGGGACAAAGTCTGAAGCAAGTAAATATTTTAACGTTTAGCATTTGGTGTTAAAGAGTATTTATAAGCAGATTATGTAATTTTAAACTTTGCATTGAGAAACTTCCATTTTTTAAAAAAATTATTTGTTTTACAAACACTATTTGCTGGGGAAGCAGAGAAACATATTTCCACATGTTGCCAATAAAACTTGAAATTGATAATATCTTTGAGGAAAATCTGGTAATGTGTACTGAAAGCCAATGAACGTTTATGTCATACAGTTTCAGCAGGAGTGATATCACCTCCAAGGTGGGAGACAATGTCTATTGGTGGTGGGAGAATCTTATTCTTTTAAGTGTTTTGATGTATAAAGGTGTGTGTGTGTGTGTGTGTATAAAATTACATGAGGGAGTGATTAGGAAAATTAAAATTACATGAGGGAGTGATTAGGAAAAAAAATCTAAAAAACCCTTTGATGAGTAATAATGAAAAAAAAAGTTCAGAAACACTGGCTTACATCTTTGAGTCAATAGCTAAAAAATATAGGAACTTCTAGAAAATTATAAAGATTTAATTTTAATGACAATATCTAGAAGGTGTACAAATAGAGGGCTAATATTCGTAGCAATGTTATTTATAATAATGAGTAATTGAAAGATACCTAAATTTCCAAAAATAGAGGATGATTAAATAAACTGTGGTGTATTCCTAAAATAGAATGATAGGTACTCACTGTATGTGAAAGAAATATGTATGGTATGGAATATCTTCACAGTTCTATAATTGAAAAAAATTGCATGCTGTTGTCACTTTGTCAAAATGTATATTGACATTTATACATAGAACAAAACTGACTAAAAGGATTCATACAAAAATACTTTACAGTAATTACCAATGAATGGGAAGTGACAAGTAATTTTGTCTTCTCTTTTCTCAACTTTTTTCTTTCCTTTTAATTAAATACTTCTATCAATTCAATACCCATGCATAACTGAAATTTCAAATAATACTGAATGGATTAAAAATAAGTTAAGCTTTCTTTTCCCCCACCTCCTTATTCAACTTCCCTGAAGCAACAACTTTCAATTTTTTAAAGCTATTTTTCCTTGTGGTTACCTCCATGTAACTTACTTGCTATTTCTCAACTTTTTGTTGTTGTTGTTGATTCCAGGTATATTCTACTGACTTCTTATAATATCATATTAGGATTTATCTTCCTTATGTTTCCCTCAACAATCCCAAACACCTCTCCTTCCATCAACCGTATCAATGTATTTATATCATAAATTTTGCATGCTTAGTATTCTGTGTTGAATTTATTATAGTCAAAAATAATATTTATTGTTAAACTGCATAGTTTACCATGATTACATTTCCTTTTTTACTCATACATTTTCTTGAAGCTAATAATTGTCTTGTTAATTTTTCATGAGCCTAATCTTTGTAAATCCTCTGATAGAAATATAGAACTCCTCTTTCTATTCACAGATGTAATAACATACCAGTTTCGTTGTTATTGCATTTTGTTTTTTCTTGGAGACATAACTTCTAGAGTCCTCCATCTTTCTCTATAATTGTTACTAACTGGTAGGAATTATTCATGACTGTTGTCTTGGAACTTCTCTTTATTGCTATCCTGAAAACGTTCTTTAATTCTCTCCTACTTGTTTATTTCCTCTCCATTTCTTAGCTTGCTGCTTTGTGTTAGTAAAGCACAATCTTTAGTGGCTCCATGTCAAAGGACGCATAGGAGATAAATTTGTTGAAATTATTCATATCTGAAAATAGTCATTCTGCTCAGATACTTGATTTATAGTATATCAGAATATTGAAATAATTTTCCCTCAGAAGTTTGAAGACAAACTTAAATGTTCAGCCTCCACTCTTGGGGTTGAAAAATCCAGTGGAATTGTAATTACTGATACGTTGCACATAATACTTCTTTTTGTCTAGGAATCTTTAGAATATTCTTTTTGCCCTTTGTATTTGATATTGGTGTGGCTTCTTGAGAATCTCCCTCTTTTTCTTTTTCTTTTCTTTCCTTTTTTTTTTTTTTTAATTTGCTATGTTGGGTATTCAGTGGTCCTTTTACTCTGAAAAGTATTATGTACCACTTATGGAAAATTTTCTTATTTCTACTTTCTCTCTTTCTGGAATTCTTTATTTGAATTGGATGGTGGACTTCTTCAATTGAGCCTTTGATTTTCTCATCTAGCTTCCATCTCTTTTTATTTTTTCTAGGTTCTGGTAGATTTCTCCAAGTTTACCTTCCAATTCTCAATTGACTGCTCTCATTGTTCTTAATTCAAGAGCTTTCTTTTAAATGCTGTTACTTTTTTAAAAAGAGCATATTCTTTCAACTTTGTATATAACTTTCTGAAAATAGGCAGATTAATTTTTGAAGTTATCTCCTGCTTTTGATATTTTTTTGTTTCTTATTTCTCTTATCTTTTGCTTCTGTCTTTTAAGGTAGAGGTTTTCCTGAGATAGTTAGGAAATATATCTTTATGATTATGATTCAATTGCTAAAAAACAAAAGGTTATTGTAAGATCTCTATGCTTTCACAGAGCTTCTTGAATCATAGGCTTCACTGTGAATAAATGGGTAGAGAACTTTTCATTGAATCACTTCTAAGTGTATCAGTGGACACTTTTTCTCAATAAAAATCTTCCATTTTCTTTCCTAGGTGTAAGGAGTAGCCAGAGATCTTGGAGGAAATAAATTCTGTTTTTTATTCAGGTGGCAGAGGGGCTCTGGTTTCTGATAACTCCTTATACAAATTTTTAGCCTATTCTCCTATTTATGATCTCATCATATTTCCTTACATTGAGAAATAACTGGGTCCTCTTGTTCCTGGGTTCATTTTAGTATTTAGGAGGAAAAAATTAGTTTCCTTCTGGCATCCTCATCTGCTTGCACACAGCAAATCCAAGAAAGTTAAAAGCTAACTGTGCACTAGTTCCACCTTCTTTCTTTCAAAATTTTGTTGAAAATTCTGCTCTGCTGTTCCATCCTTGTCTGCTCTCTTTACCATTGTGGGGTTATAACATTGCAGTTTCTTTAATGTAATGCATGTGGGATCTAGAAGGAAAAAAATCAATAAGATCTTGTGTTTGGTTTACTACATTTATCTTGAAGTTCTTCATAAATATTTCCTTTATGTTTTTCAAGGACCATGTTTTACTTTGGTAATCATGATGATAATATATTTAAAGAAATATAATCCTGTTTCACTTCTTATAATACCTACTACCACTCCACAATGTCTGTGAAACCATAAACAATGACATACATAATCTCTGCACATGGCTTCTGTAATGGCCAATTGTGGTCTCCATCATGACTGGACCTTTCCTTCTCTACTCAGTCACTGATTGGACTCTGCCCTGTATTTGTCTCTCCTGCCAAAGCAGTTAGATGTCCTGGAGTTTCTGAACAGGTCCACTCCATCTGTGCCTTCCTAACTCTCTATTATTGCTGCCTACCTGTGCCTTTCTTATCCTCATCTCAGATCCCTGCCTACTTCCCATAACTGGCACTGCCCTTGCATTGAAATAGGATCTGTGTGTTGGTGCAGTGTCCATTGATATAGGGTGATAGGAGGCTAATAAGTATAAGATCAACGTGGAAAGTCAATTTTCCATATTGTATCATGAGACTATTCATGTATCATTAAATCATTGCTGTATTTAGTAAAGTATCATAGGGGAGGGTGGTGGGGAGAATGGACTACACTTGTTTCCAGGTCTCTCTCCGGTAACTCCCTGTGGTGCAACCCTCAGCTCCACAGTGTTCCATGTATGTCTTCAGGGAACACGCTATTGTACAAGGTTTAGAACGTCGGCTTTCATGTTCAAAACTTGTTCATGTCAGTGTTCCAGAGATGGTCCCCCTGTGGGACAGTGCTTGTGATAACACAGTTTCATGAGACTGATACCAGACTCTTAAATTACAGTGAAAGCTATAACCGCTCAAGAGAATAGATAATAAAACGAGCCTGAGTTTTACCTTCAATCCCCATGAGCAAGCCGCTCTAGAAGCCAAATTATCAGAAGTTTGCTGGTCAAACAAGAAATCAACAACAGGAATTTCATTCTTACTTTCTCCTTTAAGTAAAAGGGAGAATTATTTTATTTTATTATGTTGTTAATCACCATACAATACATCATTAGTTTTTGATGTAGTGTTCCATGATTCATTGTTTTCGTATAACACCAAGTGCTCCATGCAATACGTGCCCTCCTTAATACCCATCACCGGGCTAACCCATTCCCCCTCCCCCCTCCTCTCTAAAACTCTCAGTTTGCTTCTCAGAGTCCATAGTCTCTCATGGTTCATCTCCCCCTCTGATTCCCCCCTTCATTTTTCCTTCCTTCTCCTAACGTCCTCCATGCTATTCCTTATGTTCCACAAATAAGTGAAACCATATGATAATTGACTTTCTCTGCTTGACTTATTTCACTTAGCATAATCTCCTCCAGTCCCATCCATGTTGATGTAAAAGTTGGGTATTCATCCTTTCTGATGGCTGAGTAATATTCCATTGTATTTATGGACCATATCTTCTTTATTCATTGTCTATTGAAGGGCATCTCAGCTCTTTCCACAGTTTGGCTATTGTGGACATTGCTACTATGGACATTGGGGTTCGTATGACCCTTCTTTTCACTACATCTATGTCTTTGGGGTAAATACCCCAGAGTCCAATTGCTGGGTCATAGGGTAGCTCTATTTTTAATTTTTTGAGGAACCTCCACACTGTTTTCCAAAGTGGCTATACCAACTTACATTCCCACCAACAGTGTTAGAGGGTTCCCCTTCCGCCACAACCTCTCTAACATTCGTTGTTTCTTGCCTTGTCCATTTTTGCCATTCTTACTGGTGTAAGGTGGTATCTCAATGTGGTTTTGATTTGAATTTCCCTGAAGGCTAATGATGATGAACATTTTTTCATGGGTCTGTTAGCCATTTGTATGTCTTCTTCGGAGAAGTGTCTGTTCATCTCTTCTGCCCATTTTTTGACTTGGTTATTTGTTTTTTTGGGTGTTGAGTTTGAGAAGTTCTTTATAGATCTTGGATACCAGCCCTTTATCTGTAGTGTCATTTGCAAATATCTTCTCCCATTCTGTGGCTTGCCTCTTTGTTTTGTTGACTGTTTCCTTTGCTGTGCAGAAGCTTTTTATCTTGATGAAGTCCCAAAAGTTCATTTTTGCTTTCGTTTCACTAGCTTTTGGAGATGTATCTTGAAAGAAGCTGCTGTGGGCAATGTCAAAGAGGTTACTGCCTATGTTCTCCTCTAGGATTTTGATGGATTCCTGTCTCACATTGAGGTCTTTCATCCATTTTGAATTTGTCTTTGTGTATGGTGTTAGAGAATGGTTGAGTTTCATTCTTCTGTATATAGCTGTCCAGTTTTCCCAGCACCATTTATTGAAGAGACTGTCTTTTTTCCATTGCATATTTTTTCCTGCTTTGTTGAAGATTATTTGGCCGTAGAGT
>NW_028069457.1:0-384 GCF_054177405.1 Leptonychotes weddellii
GGGCGCCTGAGTGGCTCAGTCGGTTAAGCGACTGCCTTCGGCTCAGGTCATGATCCTGGAGTCCCGGGATCGAGTCCCGCATCGGGCTCCCTGCTCGGCGAGGAGCCTGCTTCTCCCTCTGACCCTCCCCCCTCTCATGTACTCTCTCTCATTCTCGCTCTCTCAAATAAATAAATAAAATCTTTAAAAAAAAAAAAAATGTCATGACCCCTTGACTTTTCCCCATGCTCCCCTTCCCAATTCAAAGTCCTGGGTAACTGTCAAAGTCATTCATCATACTTTCTTCTGTTTAGGTTTCAGAAATACAAATGATGCAGTCTTTTGCAACATAATTGAATGACAAAAGATGATTAGTCTTGTTATATAAAGAACTCCTATTAATCA
>NW_028069458.1:0-384 GCF_054177405.1 Leptonychotes weddellii
CGCAATAGCACAGAGAACCAGGGGTACAAGTGAATGGTCGCAGGGTTCTCATGCATAATATCAAGGGGTGCGATATTAAAGACTTTGAGGAGTTCTAGACCACCCAGGTATGCAAATTTATAATGAGTTACCGTTTCTCCTTTTTAACTGTTTACTATCTTCCCTCTGCTTTGTCAGGTATTTTCTTTTTTTTTTTTTTTTTTTAAAGATTTTATTTATTTATCTGACAGATAGAGAGACAGCGAGAGAGGGAACACAAGCAGGAGGAGTGGGAGAGGGAGAAGCAGGCTTCCCGCGGAGCAGGGAGCCCGATGCGGGGCTCGATCCCAGGACCCTGGGATCATGACCTGAGCCGAAGGCAGACGCTTAACGACTGAGCCACCC
>NW_028069459.1:0-384 GCF_054177405.1 Leptonychotes weddellii
GGGCGCCTGGGTGGCTCAGTTGGTTAAGCGACTGCCTTCGGCTCAGGTCATGATCCTGGAGTCCCTGGATCGAGTCCCGCATCGGGCTCTCTGCTCAGCAGGGAGTCTGCTTCTCCCTCTGACCCTCCCCCCTCTCATGTGCTCTCTCTCATTCTCTCTCTCTCAAATAAATAAATAAAATCTTTAAAAAAAAAAAAAACATTAAACATTCCTATCACAGTCTACTTCCAGATTTTAAAATAATATTAGATTGTAATTTCTCAAGGCTCTTTTCCCATATGCTTGTGACTTAATCCCACTTGCAGAGAATACTCTAAAACTAACCTGTCATACGCTCTCTACAAATCCACATCACTAAAATACACCCCCAGTTGTCAGTAAGCA
>NW_028069460.1:0-384 GCF_054177405.1 Leptonychotes weddellii
CAAGAATGGCCGAAAGTAAATGTTGAAACCGGCTGATGAGTCCATGGAGGTTCATTATACAAATCTATTTATTTTAATACAGTACTTGTGTACTAATGAGGGGATGTAAAAAATTATTAAAGTAAAAAAAAAAGCAAATCTCTTACTCTTTAAGCTCACTGTAAATTGGCAGGACTGACGGGTGGCAGACAAAAGCAAATGCAATGGTTGGTAAAGCGTACACGGTCTATTTGAAAGAGAAAAATAAACATTAAGAAGAAGCATTTTTTACTCTAAAAATTATTCCGCTCCAGTATTTCTGCACTGTCGTTTTCTCTGACAGCTCTTCAGAATCCCTGGATTATTCGGTTATTAGGAGGGCTTTGATACCAAAAATAGAAGCAG
>NW_028069461.1:0-384 GCF_054177405.1 Leptonychotes weddellii
CCAAGTGCATGCAAGAAACTGCTCCCCACTTTGGCCTGGGGTCCCTCAACCTGTCAAATCTCCTCCTCGTGTCCCACCCGGAAGTGAGGCCCGGTGATCAAGGGGCTGTCCACGACCCCTGCCCCACCAGCTGCGTCCCAGTGCATCTCCGTCTGCCTCCCAGCTCCATGGAAGCCCCCCCAGAGAGGCTGCTGGAGGCAGCCCCCAACCCCCAGGACCCCCACCCTGGGACGTCGTCCTGCAAGCTAGCTCAAGAAGTGCCTGTCGTCGGCCTAAGCTGGCCGGGCTGGCCTCACCTAGCGTCTGGGCAGCAGTGCCGGGAGCGAGGTCAGGCCGGCGGCGGCAAGCTGGGCTGGTGGGCCCAGGGGGAGGGGTATAAATGGC
>NW_028069462.1:0-384 GCF_054177405.1 Leptonychotes weddellii
AAAATATGGTGATATAGATATATATATTTTATATATTATTTGTCTTTTCAACTATTCACTAAATATGAGAAGTATTTACGAAGTGAGACTTCTACTGTCAAGTACTATTTTATTCTTTCCTATAGAATCAAAACCAATGTTTCCCATATGTAATCTCTGAACTTGTGTTTATCATTTTATGACCCTTTGGGGTATGTATGGATATAACAGCTTTAAAAAAAATCTCAGTTATTTTCTCTCCTTCCCCTAGTTGCTAAGTGATCCTAGAGGACCCTACAAAGTGTGTGCTCCTGCTCTCCATTTTGAGGGTCTCTATATATGATGAGAAATTATGAATTGTGTGAAGGCAAAAAAACCCCAAAAAACAAAAAACAACTGCTGATT
>NW_028069463.1:0-384 GCF_054177405.1 Leptonychotes weddellii
AAAAAAAAAAAAGGGTTCAGGGGCGCCTGGGTGGCTCAGTTTGTTAAGCGTCTGCCTTCGGCTCAGGTCATGATCCCAGGGTCCTGGGATCGAGCCCCACATCAGTCTCCACGCTCAATGGGGAGCCTGCTTCTCCCTCTCCCTCTGCCCCTCCCCTCCCCAGTCATGCTCTCTCTCACGCGTGCTCTCGCTCTCAAATAAGTAAAATTAAAACAAAGACCAAGTTCACTGCATTATTCAAGTTAAAAAAATAATGATTTAGACCTTGGCCTGGCAGACCAGATCGCCCCTCCCCAGCCCTCTCTCAAGATGTTCTGTTTATTCTATGATGAGCTAAGTATCTGCTGACATCGCCATTTACAAGCACGTTCTCACATGGCGAAT
>NW_028069464.1:0-384 GCF_054177405.1 Leptonychotes weddellii
AGAGAACATTTACCTTGCCAATCAGATTAATAGAACCAACACAGGAAATGGTTCATCCAGAGGGTCATCATACCCATCAAAATAATGAATATGAATAACTTTAAAGTTTATGTTTTTTTGAAAGCTTCAGTTGAGGTCCAAGAGTCATCAGAGCTTTATTACCTCAACAGTGGAACAGGAAGTTTTGTTTTTTTTTTTTAAAGATTTTATTTATTTATTTGACAGAGAAAGACACAGCGAGAGAGGGAACACAAACGGGGAGTGGGAGCAGGGAGCCCGATGCGGGACTCGATCCAGGGACTCCAGGATCATGACCTGAGCCGAAGGCAGTCGCTTAACCAACTGAGCCACCCAGGCGCCCGGAACAGGAAGTTTTGAAGTCCT
>NW_028069465.1:0-384 GCF_054177405.1 Leptonychotes weddellii
ATTAGACTCAAAAAATATTTAAGGAAAATACTCCGGCAAATGGAATCAATAAACTCCAAATCAAACATTCGCTGGGAAGAGGAAGAGGTCTGCCTACAGCTACAGTGTGCTTGGAAACCACTCAGCAGTTCAGAAGCAGGAGGCTGAAGCTGGTCCCCCGCCCCACCCACAGTGCACGCGGGCCAGAGCAAGCAGTGAATGTCACAGACCCCAGCACCCCTCTCCGGCAGCTGCACCGGCCCTGACCGCACCTCCCCACAACCCTGCAGGCCCCCCACTTCTCAGCTGTGCTTCAGAGAGACCAGTGGCCTCCACACCTGTCCCCGGTGCAACTCTCAGGGGGCCCAATTACGAAAGGGAGAGGGAATGGGAGGGGAGGGAAGA
>NW_028069466.1:0-384 GCF_054177405.1 Leptonychotes weddellii
CGGGGCACCTGGATGGCTCAGTTGGTTAAGCGTCTGCCTTCGGCTCAGGTCATGATCCCAGGGTCCTGGGATCAAGCCCTGCATCGGACTCCGTGCTCAGCACGGAGCCTGCTTCTCCCTCTCTCTCTGCCTGTCTGCCTACTTGTGATCTCTCTCTCTCTCTCTCTCTGTCAAATAAATCTTTTAAAAAAAAAAAAGAAATATAGTATTCTTTTTCCACGAATTCGTGGCAATATTTCTGTACTCTCCACTCTGTAGGATAAGGCTATTGGCACCTTATCTGTCAGCTATATCTTCACCTTTATATTGTTAAGGTTGATAATATTTACATTCTATTCTGTTTATTAAAGTTTACTATGCTTTGTTGATAAACTGATTATTCAA
>NW_028069467.1:0-7889 GCF_054177405.1 Leptonychotes weddellii
GCTCTGCCACACTCAGGCACCCCCGGTCTTCCTGTGACCCCGAGGGTCCTGAGACCACACTGTCCCGGGGGGTTCCACCCCCCGCTTAGCCGCCAGAGTGACGTCCCTCGGCGGAGCAGACTTTTAAAAGTTCCGATTTTGTGCTCCACGGCTCTATCACTTGCCAGAAGCGGCCGATGGAGGCCCCTGCCCCGCCGTCTATCCTCCCGAATATCGCCTCGGATTCACTTCTCCACACGTCCTGCCTTCCAGAAAGTGGTCGCTTTTCTGATGAGAGAGTTGTTGCTATTCTTTTCTTCGATCTCCTGTTGAGTTTGTAGGTGTTCAGAATGGTTTGATCCTTATCCAGCTGAATTCCAGAGGGGAGACAAAATCCAGGTCTCCTACTCCTCCGTCATATTGCTCTGCCCCACCAAAAGAGATTTTTAATGAAAGAGAACAAACTGAGGGTTGATGGAGAGAGATGGGTGGGAGATGAGCTGAATAGGTAGTGGGTATTAAGGTGGACACTTGTGATGAGCACTTAGTGTTTTATATAAGTGCCAAATCACTGAATTATACTCCTGAGACCAATATTGCACTGTATGTTAACTAACTAGAATTTAAATAAAAGTTTAAAATAAGAAATACCATAACAAGTAGATACAGTAATAATTCTTCCAATAAGTCCCCAAACTTTCCTATGGCTATTAATCAAAGTAACGGTACACTGGTCAAAAAAGAATACCCAGATATTGTGAGGGTCATTGAATATGGGGCTTGAATACAGTGACATCAGGGGACTCAAAATGTCACACCTATCTCACGGTTTGTCCAGTGGGTCCATGAAACTACCTCGTGGTCAATTCCCTGGTCTCTAAATGTGTAACTGAGATATATCTATCTATATCTATATATCTATATCTATATATCTATCATCTATCTATCATATCTCTATCAATCTATATATTTAACAGTTGGCAGAATCTTTATATTAGTCTATAAACTAAAACCTAGAAATCCTTGTCTCAGGGTCTGCTTTCAGGAGAACCCCATTTAAGACTAAGTTAATTTTGGCTGGAATTTAGTAAAGGAGGGGAAATGAGAGGAAGTGGAGAAGTAGGTAGGAGCTGGATCATGTGGGGTTTTGTAATACCTAAAATGCTTGCATTTAATTCTAAGGGTAATGGGAAGGGATAGCATGAATAAATCTAATTTTTTTAAAAAGATGCTGGCTGCTTTGTTTTTATTTATTTATTTTTGAAGATTTTGTTTATTTGAGAGACAGAGAGAAAGCATGAGCACTGGGAAGGGCAGAGGGAGAGGGAGAAGCAGACTCCCAGCCAAGCAGAGAGCCCAATGCGGGGCTTGAACCCAGGACCCTGGGATCATGACCTGAGCCAAAGGCAGATGCTTAACCAACTGAGCCACCCAGGCACCCTATGCTGGCTGCTTTAAAGAGAATTATATGAAAGGAACTATAACGGATGCAGGGAGTCCAGTTACAAATCCAGTTACAAAGAGATGAAGGTAAGAAAGGTGGCAATGAAGAGGAAGGAATGGGTTGCTTCCAGATATTTTAGAGTTAAATTCTACAAAGCTTGCTGATGGATTGGTTTGGAGGGGCAAGAGAAGATGATTGTTCTATTTGCTGAAATGGAGAGGGTGGATGGGGCATGTTTCAACCTTCAGGTTAAATATTCTTTCTTCTTTCTTCTTGAATCTTTTTGTCAAATGAGGTCCAGGATCCAGGTTGTTTTGGACAGGTCAGTGTAGGTGGAGTGTTAGGGCTCAGTGGACATTGACAGAATTCCCTTCACAAGTCGGGGAGGTAAATAGGCTGGGGATACATGTATTATTTTTATTTCTGTCATGCTCATTTTATAGGTATAGTGGCAAGACACTATTGTCTTCCCTGGATTAATTTTGTTATGTAATTACAATATCTTAAGGACAAAAATAGTCAGTTGCAAATTGTAAGTATCATGACTCCTGGCCAAATTATATCACATAGACTCCTGGAAGCTTATAGTCCAAAAAGGGAGACGTAATTACAAATTGAGCCATGTTCTCTTCATGCAGGAAAAGGAACAGTCAGCTTCCTGCACAGCACAGGCTATCTGAGGAGGAGAACAGATGGTTTATGCATTATTAACTCTGCAGGGCAGAAGAACACGAGAATAGTCCAGAAGCCATTGCTTTCTAGGCAAAACACAGGAGTACTTCTAGTAATCTGCCTTCCCTAAGCCAGCTCTTTAAGCCTCCCTCTCCACTGGACCCATGGTGTGCTGAATTTCTCCCAAGAGAGGAATAGCTCCCTTGTAAACACTAGGGAAAACAAGAGTCCTGCTGACATCAGCTGTAAGACAGCAAGTACTAGATTTATATTAAACAAGGGTAGAAATTCTAGAGGTTTATACTTAGGAATGGGGGATCATACAAGTAGCTCAGCTTCTAGAAATCTGTTTCTAGGTATTCATTTGTGTAGATTTCTGTAGATCACACCAAACATGGTGGGGGGCGGGGGTTGAAGGTGGGCTCCAGCAGGACAACCCCTAGTATACTAGGCACTCCAAGTGCCCTAGTACTTTTCAAGATTTCTCCACTGTGTGTGGTGCAGAATGGTTAATATTGAAATACTCAACTAATGAATCATTGAACATTATATCAAAAATTAATGATGTACTATACCTTGGTAATTGAATTAAAAAAAAAAAAGAAAGAAATCCTGAATGACTAGAAAGAAGTTCAGACACTCCCCAATGCCAAACATTGCCAGCCTATTTATGGAGTAGGCTATATATCCCTATTGAAAGTCAAAGATTGTTCTAAATGCAACCTGAATTGCACAGATTCCTGCCCCCAATGGGTTAATGTCTTGCATTGCTTACAGCCTTATTAGTCATCATCCACACTCTATTCATTCTCTGCTACCAGAGAGAATACTGAAGCTTACATTTGCTAGGACTGGACCAATCACAAAGTCATATACCTACTGGTCACAATCTAAAAGTGCAGCAAAAACTCAGAATTGCTACTTAATTGGCAGGTGGAGATCAGTGGATAAATACACCAGCCTCCCCATCCCTTGGTAGGACAATCCTGCGGCATATTCTCAGTGGATTCTCAGAGAGTCTCCAAGAGAATTGAAACCTAGTTGCCTACAGGAGTATCCTGCTCAACATTTTTTATTGGCTTTCTTCCTGTATAGACAAGTAGGTGTACTATCCTGATCCAGAGAGTGTGACTAGCAGCCCCAGATGTCAGCTCCTTCAGGGTCTACCTTAATTTTAGAGTAATCTCATCTGAGGTCAGGTTCTAGGGCAGCCCACATATGGTGACTATGTGGAATTAGAGTACAAAGGTGTGGCTGTCTTGGTCCCTTGCAGGGTAATGTTGATGAGCAATATTTACTCCAGAGCTCCCTGCCAATCTGTCCGAGATTTTGTGAGGCCTGTATCACAGTACAGGATGCTCAATCCTGATTCCTTTTCTCTCCTTTCACAGGTGTTGATCCCTAACAAACATCTCTACCCCAAACTCTGCCAAGGACCTGCTTCTAGAAAGAGTAACTTATAACACTCTCTTTCCCATTTTACTCTCCCCATGCCTTCACTTTTGCCTCCTGGGACCACAAATAAACCTCTTGCACTCAAGTCTTCAACTGTTTGGAGGGGACTCAAACTAGAACCAGAAGGAAAGAAAAGAATGGCTTTGCCTCATTTCTAGTTTTTCCTTCTGGATACCTCCAACAGCTAAACCACTCTTGACTTTCCTCTCACCACTGCTTCCCTCCTCCCTAAAGGGGTAAACTGGATATGTGTAGCCCGGCTCATTCCTCTTTCTTTTTGGGAGTGAGGCTGCTCACAGGAAATATGTGTTCTCCCCAGTCCTGCATGCTCTTAATTTTCCAGAGACAGCTCATGATGTAGAGTCCTGTAGCGGTCAGTGCTGTTGGACTGGCTAAGTGTCTAATCCTGAGGCTTAGTTTTGAGAAGCCCACTGACCTGTAGATGTAATCCACATGCTTTAATATCTGGTTTAGTAGTAGGAAAGACAGTATTTTATCTACCATTTGCTGATTTTTGTCCTGTGTTTATATCAAGAACTCAGGGAGGAATGGAAATAATTTTTTAGGTTCTACCAAACACCTTCACTCACCTAGAGTAAGCTCCAGCTCCGTTGTAAGGTCCCCTGTGTTGTATCTAAGCAAGGAGAGGGTGGTGGACTCAGAGCCGCTGCTCAGATATTCCATCAAGAAACCAGCTGCAGGGAAAATATTGACTGGAAACCTCAGCCGCTGCCTTTTGGCTCCTCTATGGCATTGACTCAGAGGCCAGTGGGACTGGGGCTATCCCAGCCAATGACTGAGCACATTAGGAGTTCTAGCCAAGTCAGTTCTGCCAGATGCAGATTTCATCTAACAGGTGACTTTGGCTCAAGGACCCCTAGATGCCTGGTCAGGACTTTCTCAGAACTGCACTGCAGGGTGAAGCTCTTTCTAATCAGTCCTTCCTTCCCATTCTCCTTTCACAGATGTCAGATCTTCACTATGGTCAGAAGACTCTCCCTGCATTCTCCTGCTCCTTTCTCCTTTACATAGGCATCTTCCCATATTTTGCATGTCTAATCCATCCTGGTATCTGACTCTTGAAGAACCTGAACTTATACAGGGAGTAAGAAAAATGCCCAAAACAGAAAAATGGAGGATGGTTCTTGCTCCTTCATGTTAGAATCCTGCTTTTGGTGGTCCATTTATAAGGCAGTACCAGAATCTGGCCACCCTTGTCTTAACTGCAGGACTTTTCCATTTAATTGTTACACATTTAATGAAGAAAAATTTTTTTAATGTTTTTAAGGCCTAAATCCCCCACCATGTCCTTAAGGACCTCCTTTTCCTAGAGATTCTCCTCCTGCATGGAAGACCTACAGCTTCTGTTCCATAGTATTTCTTGCAGCCATTTCTAAATCAAGTAGCACTGATTGCTTTAAAAAATAGGCCTTTTGTGAGAACAGTGCCAAACATTCAGCACATTATTCTTTTTTTTAATTTAATTTTATTTTATGTTATGTTAGTCACCATACATTACATCATTTGTTTTTGATGATAGTGTTCCATGATTCATTGTTTGCATATAACACCCAGTGCTCCATGCAGTATGTGCCCTCCTTAATACCCATCACCAGGTTAACACATCCCCCCACCCCCCTCTCCTCTAAAACCCTCAGTTTGTTTCTCAGAGTCCATAGTCTCTCATGGTTCATCTCTCCCTCCGATTTACCCCACTTCATTTTTCCCTTCCTACTATCTTCTTTTTTTTTTTTTTTTTTAACATATAATGTATTATTTGTTTCAGGGGTACAGGTCTGTGATTCATCACTCTTACACAATTCACAGCGCTGACCATAGCACATACCCTCCACAGTGTCCATCATCCAGCCACCCCATCCCTCTCACCCGCCTCCACTCCAGCAACCCTCAGTTTGTTTCCTGAGATTGAGTCTTTTATGGTTTGTCTGCCTCTCTGGTTTCATTTTTTCCTCCCTTCCTCTATGATCCTCTGTCTTGTTTCTCAAATTCCTCATATCAGTGAGATCATGATACTTGTCTTTCTCTGATTGACTTATTTTGCTTAGCATAATACCCTCTACTTCCATCCACATCATTGCAAATGGCAAGATTTTGGTTTTTTGATGGCTGCATAATATTTCATTGTATAAATATATACCACATCTTCTTTATCCTTTCATCTGTTGATGGACATCTATGCTATTTCCATAGTTTGGTCATTGTGGACATTGCTGCTATAAACATTGGGGTGCATGTACACCTTCAGATCACTACATTTGTATCTTTGGGGTAAATACCCAGTAGTGCAATTGCTGGATCATATGGTAGCTCTATTTTCAACTTTTTGAGGAACCTCTATACTGTTTTTCAGAGTGGATGCAGCAGCTTGAATTCCCACCAACTATGTAGAAGGGTTCCCTTTGTCTGCATCCTCACCAACATCTATTGTTTCCTGACTTGTTAATTTTAGCCATTCTGACTGGTGTGAGGTGGTATCTCATTGAGGTTTTGATTTGGATTTCCCTGATGCCGAGTGATGCTGAACACATGTGTCTGTTGGCCATTTGGATGTCCTCTTTGCAGAAATGTCTGTTCATGTCTTCTGCCCATTTCTTGATTGGATTATTTGTTCTTTGGGTGTTGAGTTGGTAAGTTCCCTATAGATTTTGGATACTAGCCCTTAAGCTGATATGTCATTTGCAAATATTTTCTCCCATCCTGTCAGTTATCTTTTGGTTTTGTTGACTCCTTTGCTGTTCAAAAGCTTTTTATCTTGATGAAGTCCCAATAGTTCATTTTTGCCCTTGCTTCCCATGACTTTGGTGACGTGTCTAGGAAGAAGTTGCTGCGGCTGAGGTCAAAGAGGTTGCTGCCTGTGTTCTCCTTTAGGATTTTGATGGATTCCTTTGTCACATTTAGTTCTTTCATCCATTTTGAGTCTCTTTTTGTGTGTGGTGTAAGGAAATGGTCCAGTTTCATTCTTCTGCATGTGGCTGTCCAATTTTCCAAATACCATTTGTTGAAGAGACTGTCTTTTTTCCATTGGACATTCTTTCCTGCTTTGTCAAAGATTAGTTGACCATAAAGTTGAGGGTCCATTTCTGGGCTCTCTAGTCTGTTCCACTGATGTATGTGTCTGTTTTTGTGCCAGTACCATACCGTTTTGATGATTACAGCTCTGTAATAGAGCTTGAAGTCCGGAATTGTGATGCCACCGGCTTTGCTTTTCTTTTTCAGCATTCCTGTGGCTATGCAGGGTCTCTTCTGGTTCCATACAAATTTTAGGATTATTTGTTCCATTTCTTTGAAAAAAATGGATGGTATTTTGACAGGGATTTCATTAAATGTGTAGATTGCTCTAGGTAGCATAGACATTTTCACAATATTTGTTCTTCCAATTGATAAGCATGGAACATTTTTCCATTTCTTTGTGTTTTCTTCAATTTTGCTCTGAGTATTCGATAGTTTTCTGAGTACAGATTCTTTGCCTCTTTGGTTAGATTTATTCCTAGTATCTTATGGTTTTGGGTGCAATTGTAAATGGGAACAACTCCTTAATTTCTCTTTCTTCTGTCTTGTTGTTGGTGTATAGAAATGCAACTGATTTCTGTGCATTGATTTTATATCCTGTCACTTTAGTGCATTCCTGTATGAGTTCTAGCAGTTTTGGGGTGGAGTCCTTTGGATTTTCCACATAAAGTATCATATCATCTGCAAAGAGTGAGAGTTTGACTTCTTCTTTGCTGATTTGGATGCCTTTGATTTCTTTTTGTTGTCTGATGGCTGAGGCTAGGACTTTTAGTACTATGTTGAATAGCAGTGGTGATAGTGGACATCCCTGCCGTGTTCCTGTCCTTAGGGGAAAAGCTCTCAGTTTTTCCCCATTGAGAATGATATTCGCTGTGTGTTATGTACCCTCTATGCCTATACTCTGAAGAGTTTTGATCAAGAAAGGATGCTGTACTTTGTGAAATGCTTTTTCTGCATCTATTGAGAGGATCACATGGTTCTTGGTCTTTCTTTTATTAATGTATTGTATCACATTGATTGATTTGCAGACATTGAACCACCCTTCGGCCCAGGAATAAATCCCACTTGGTCATGGTGAATAAAACTTTGAATGTACTGTTCGATCCTATTGGCTAGTATATTGGTGAGAATTTTTGCATCCATGTTCATCAGGGATATTGGTCTGTAATTCTCCTTTTTGATGGGGTCTTTGTCTGGTTTGGGGATCAAGGTAATGCTGGCCTCATAAAATGAGTTTGGAAGTTTTCCTTCCATTTCTATTTTTTGGAAGAGTTTCAAAAGAATACATATTAATTCTTCTTTAAATTTT
>NW_028069468.1:0-384 GCF_054177405.1 Leptonychotes weddellii
TAAATAAATAAATAAATAAATAAATAAATAAATAAATAAAAAAGAAGGTGATCTTTAAGCTAAGACTTGAAGATGATGAGGGAGCAAGTTAAGTGGCTGGATGTCTAGGGAAGACCATTCCAGGCAGAGAAGGAAGAGCCAGAGCATGGGCCCCAAGAGTGAAGCGTGCCTGATGTAGTAAAGCAATAGCAAGGGGGACAACAGAACTGAAGTTGGTTGACAGGGCCAGTGAAGTGATTGGCAGCCAATCCCATGGGCATCTATTCATCCTAAGTGATGTCTACTAGACAGAAAATATGGAGTTACTTACTGCCTTATAGATAAAACAGAAATAGAGCCTAGGGGAGAATAATATTGATTAGGCAAATATATGAGAGACCCTCA
>NW_028069469.1:0-384 GCF_054177405.1 Leptonychotes weddellii
GTACACTAGACTGCGTTCCTCTCCTAAGAACTGATGGCAAGCAATTACATAGTTATTTTCTGCCACAGCCAATATGGGGCTTTAAAGTGACTCCTTAAGGGCATTTTGAAGAATTGCCTGTTTCCTCAGATTCAAGTGCTGAGATACCCTCAAGACCGTATCTTTGGTAATAATTGATCTAGACATAGGAGAGTTCCTTCCAGGATAATTGGGGTCACGCAAATTTGAGGGCCCGGATGGGCTATTTTGGAAGGTGGAATTGTTCGTCATCTGAAAAGGCATATCGCCTAGGATGTCTCGGCCTCTTCATATTCTCCTGAACTTTCTCTGAACCAGTTGGCAAGCTTCCCCCCAACCCTTTGTTCTTTCTTTGAAAAATTATAC
>NW_028069470.1:0-384 GCF_054177405.1 Leptonychotes weddellii
GGAATGAGAACATTTCATTTCTTAAGCCAGGCGTTCTTGGCCTGGGTGGCTCAGTCGGTTGAACGTCTGCCTTCAACTCAGGTCATGATCTCAGGTCCTGGGATCGAGCCCTGTGCTTCTCCCTCTCCCTCTGCCTTCTGCCCCCTGCTCATGCTCTCTCTCTCAAATGAATAAATAAAATCTTAAAAAAAAAAAAAAAAGCCAGGCGTTTTTAACATAAGCATTCATTCTGTTACCTTTAAGTCATGCCTATAAACGTGCTTTATATATCATCAAAACTGAAGACAATTTACCCCCCATACACTTTCCTTCATCTTAGGAACCAAGGACCAGGATGGTGGGGGGAGAAACCTGACCAAAATCACACAGGCAGTTGGGGGTAGA
>NW_028069471.1:0-384 GCF_054177405.1 Leptonychotes weddellii
GACTATTTTCCTGCTTCTTACCATATCTGATATTTTTGATTGGATGTGACATTATGAATTTTACATTGTTGGGTTATGGATATTCTTCTATTCCTATAAATATTATTGAGATTTGTTTTGGAATGCAGTTAAGTATCATGGAAACCAATTGGAGCTTTTGGGTTTTGCTTTTAAGATTTGTTAGGTGGGGGGCGCCTGGGTGGCTCAGTTGGTTAAGCGACTGCCTTCGGCTCAGGTCATGATCCTGGAGTCCCTGGATCGAGTCCCGCATCGGGCTCCCTGCTCGGCAGGGAGCCTGCTTCTCCCTCTGATCCTCCCCCCTCTCATGTGCTCTCTCTCTCTCATTCTCTCTGTCTCAAATAAATAAATAAAATCTTTAAAAAA
>NW_028069472.1:0-384 GCF_054177405.1 Leptonychotes weddellii
GAAAGTGCACGAACAGACCCGGGCCTTGGACACCATTGCCCGGATGCTGAGGTTTATCTGCAATTTCCCTGAGCTGTCGGTGAGTGCCTGGGGTCGGGGGGAAGGCTGACCCATGGGCCTTGCCTCTCTGAACGTGGGGCACCTGACTGAGCCCAAGGCTCTGCAGAGCTTCACCAGAGCACCTTATTTTTTTTTTTTTAAAGATTTTATTTATTTATTTGAGAGAGAGAGAATGAGAGACAGAGAGCATGAGAGGGAGGAGGGTCAGAGGGAGAAGCAGACTCCCTGCCGAGCAGGGAGCCCGATGCGGGACTCGATCCAGGGACTCCAGGATCATGACCTGAGCCGAAGGCAGTCGCTTAACCAACTGAGCCACCCAGGCGC
>NW_028069473.1:0-384 GCF_054177405.1 Leptonychotes weddellii
CAAGCCCAGCCTAGTATTCTTATGACTGTTGTTCTAAATTCTTGTTTAGATATATATCTGTTTTGAGCAAATTCCTGGAGGTGATTTCTTCTTGATCTTTCTTTTGGGGAGAATTCCTCTGTCTTCTCATTATGTCTAGGTTTCTGTCTTTTGCATTCTATAAAAGCTTGTTATGTCTCCTGCTCCTTTTTTTTTTTTTAAAGATTATTTATTTATTTATTAGAGAGTGAGCAGGAGAGAAACAGCATGAGAGGGGAGAGGGTCAGAGGGAGAAGCAGGCTCCCCGCTGAGCCGGGAGCCCGATGTGGGACTCGATCCCAGGACCCTGGGGATCATGACCTGAGCTGAAGGCAGTCGCTTAACCAACTGAGCCACCCAGGCGCC
>NW_028069474.1:0-384 GCF_054177405.1 Leptonychotes weddellii
GCGCCTGGGTGGCTCAGTCGTTAAGCGTCTGCCTTCGGCTCAGGTCATGATCCCAGGGTCCTGGGATCGAGTCCCACATCGGGCTCCCTGCTCGGCAGGAAGCCTGCTTCTCGCTCTCCCACTCCCCCTGCTTGTGTTCCTGCTCTCGCTATCTCTCTCTCTGTCAAATAAATAAATAAAATCTTAAAAAAAAAAAAAATAATAATAATATTTAATACAAACTAGGTAGATTAACAGTATCAAACCATGCTCCTGGTATATTAGAATAGTAGGTACATCCACAGTCATCTACGGCAGTCACTTTATACATTAAGATAATTGATGTCCAGAGAGGTTATATAACTTGTTTTTAAGTTATACACCTAGAAAGTAGCAAAGCTAGAA
>NW_028069475.1:0-384 GCF_054177405.1 Leptonychotes weddellii
CATTAAGTTCACCAGAGGTTAATATACTTTATTTTCATTAAATTGAATCCCAAGTAAAATAGTTTTTTTTTCCTCATTTACTGAAACTTGCATATTGCTTTGAAAAGAAAGCTTCCCCACAGAATTTGTAGCTATCTGTAAGAGAACAGTATTTATATTAAAGAGAGTAATAATGTCACTCTGAAATTTTTTTTTTTTTTAAAGATTTTATTTATTTATTTGAGAGAGAGAATGAGACAGAGAGAGAGAGCATGAGAGGGGGGAGGATCAGAGGGAGAAGCAGACCCCCTGCTGAGCAAGGAGCCCGATATGGGACTCGATCCCGGGACTCCAGGATCATGACCTGAGCCGAAGGCAGTTGCTTAACCAACTGAGCCACCCAGG
>NW_028069476.1:0-384 GCF_054177405.1 Leptonychotes weddellii
AGAGAATTATAATACAGGACAAGCAAGCCATGGCAAAACCACAGGCAAGTCCCAAGAACAAAGGAGAGGAGGCTCTTTTACAGAGAAAAGGCAGCGGTTGACAAGGCTATTATAAACTAAAAGTCCATGGAAGTAATCTGGGAGTTCTAAGTTTAGTGGCTTCTCATTGGCTGGGCTGTCACTGTCTCTCATTTGCTGGACTGTCATTGTCTCTCATTGGCTGGGCTGTTGTGGAGAGGGGAGGAGGGTAGTAAAATAGTATCCACTTCCAAGATGGGTCTCTTTGTTGGGTCTGCAATTGAAACTGAGTGGCAGGGCTGAGAGCTCCCCTTGGCAGCCTACCAGTGCCATTCCAAATGAGGTTTCCTTTTATTAATTTTCACA
>NW_028069477.1:0-384 GCF_054177405.1 Leptonychotes weddellii
TCTCTCATGCTTCATTTCCTCCTCCGATTTGCCCAGCTTTATTTTTCCCTTACTACTATCTTCTTTTGTTTATTTTTTTTTAACATATAATGTATTATTTGTTTCAGAGGTACAGGTCTGTGATTCATTAGTCTTACACAAGTCACAACGCTCACCATAGCACATACCCTCCCCAGTGTCCATCACCCAGCCACCCCATCCCACCCACCCCCCACCACTCCAGCAACCATCAGTTTGTTTCCTGAGATTAAGAATTCCTCATATCCGTGAGATCATATGATACTTGTCCTTCTCTGATTGACTTATTTCACTCAGCATAATACCCTCTAGTTCCATCCATGTCATTGCAAATGGTAAGATTTCGTTTTTTTGATGACTGCATAA
>NW_028069478.1:0-14738 GCF_054177405.1 Leptonychotes weddellii
GGATCATGACCTGAGCCGAAGGCAGTTGCTCAACCAACTGAGCCACCCAGGCGCCCCTGTCCCCTCAATTTAATTGGAACTTAAAATTGCTCTAAAAATATAATCTTAGGGGCACCTGGGTGGCTCAGTCGTTAAGCGTCTGCCTTCGGCTCAGGTCATGATCCCAGGGTCCTGGGATCAAGCCCCACATCGGGCTCCCTGCTCGGCGGGAAGCCTGCTTCTCCCTCTCCTGCTCCCCCTGCTTGTGTTCCCTCTCTCTCTATGTCTCTCTCTGTCAAATAAATAAAATCTTTAAAATAAATAAATAAATAAATAAAAATAAATTAAAAAAATAAAAATATAATCTTAAAAAATAATAAATAAAAAGATGACTATTCCATAACCCATGAACACTGTATGAAAATCAAATTTCATTATCTACAAATGAGCTTTTATTAGAGAACAAAAACATGAGATATTCACTTTAGTTAGTTTTTTAGTTAGAGTTCCATTCATCATGGAAATATCCAGGGATTAGAGCTGAAAAAAAAAGGCCAAGTTGAAAATCACACATTGTCATTTCCCTTAGGGCACCGAATGAGTACCATAACTGTGTACTTTTTAGGAACATTTCTTATATCAAATGATACCAAATTTACTATTTTTTAATTCTACCAAAATTGATTCATAAACACAATGATTTAAAATAAAAATGAGGTTGTGAAGATTAAATAAAATAATAGCACTTACTAACATATCTCTAAATGCTGGTGTGTGTGTGTGTGTGTGTGTTAGATTGCCTTTCTGATCCCCTTTCCACAACTGTGTGATTTGGAGTACAAGTGGCTTACTCTCTCTGGGACTAAAGTTCTCTATCTAGGATGTAAGCATGTGTATTTCTAATCAAAATGTCTGTTTCATCTCCAAAACTCTCTCATGTAGACTTTAAGTGAAAATGCCATGCCACAATAGAATGAAATAAGTTTGGTAAAACAAAATGAATTACAGGAATAGTTCACTAGTAACTAGGATTTATTTTAAATATCATATGACAGATATGTAGACCTTATCAAATCTATAATATGCAGGATAATTATGGAAACAATTATATTAGCTCATAAGTAGCCCATTACTCTACTTTGTGGTCAGCCAAGGAGGATATTTTTCTGCATGTTTAGAAAAGAACTTACAGAGATGACTGTAATCTTGGAAGTAGACTCAGAGGTTTGAATTCAATCTTCCTTTTTTATTATTAAGATTAAAGACTATCTGACTCAAGGAGTTGTAACACATACAGAGTAATAGCACGCTCTTGAGAAGCCCCTGTGTAGGTGTTTAATGTAATGAAAATATGAAGTGCTCACTACAACAAACCTGTCACCTGTCTTATGATGGTGGTTCCACCAGAACCGTGGAATTCTCTGGAGAGATGCTAACTCGCTGCGGCTATACTATAGACCAAGAGTTATGTATGAATACATTTAGTAAGATAAATGTGGCATTATAGAACACGCAACACTCCTGAATACAAATATCCAAAAGACAAAATATGTTTAGATGCCTGGATGTTTTCCTTCTCTCTTTAAGGCATGTAATTAATTTCTTAAAAGACAGTCTGAAAATAAAATTATAAAAACCGCTACTGAGTAAGTTTAAATATTTGAAAGCATTCATACTCATTATTTAGCTGAGACAGGAGGTCATTACTCATGTACTATTTTGCTAATAGTTGGTTTTATATGTATGTATGTATTATTCATTTTACCATTTAAGAACTAACTAGGGCATCTATGTCTTCAACTAGATCTAGATGCTGATTAAAATAAAGATATTTTTTATGTCCACCTACAGACTTATCTATGTCATAAACTCAGATATTTAAGGAATCCTGCGTATTTAAATTTCTAATATTGTTTTTGTTTTCTGCTTTCTGTGAAGAGCCCTCACTTTTCCTATCATTATATAAGGCTATAGATAGCAATTTTTGAGGGGTATTCACCTGACTTTGAAGGATATGACTGAATATCATTAGAACATTAAAATAGTCTAGCTTTACAACTTCCTTTTCCATAATTTTTGTTACATTAAAGTGGATGAAAATGTTGGAAGTTAACACTGAGTTTCCCTATATTCTTTTGACTTTTTCTCTTTCAATGTATTTTTATAGGACTATAGACTTTATTTTTTTAAAAAAAATTAGAAGGACATTGTAAAAACTTCTATAGTATATTATTGGTACCACGGGAATTTGTAGAAGTCTTTACAATGTCCTTCTAATTTTTTAAAAAAATAAAGTCTATAGTCCTATAAAATTATTTATCTATATATATATATATAATTAAGATGTATTCTTACTTATAGGAAGATAAGATCTTCTTAGGACAAGAATTTAAAACAATTTAGGGCAGTGCTATCCTTACAAGAGTTAGACTATAAACACACTGGAGAGAGCTATGACTTGCCAATCACCTGTGTGTTGCACGTCCTACATTTCCACACTTCTTCTTTGTAACAACCCTAGAACATCTTTCAGATGAGGAACTTGAAGTTCAGAGCACTTCTAGAGTTTCTTCTAGCTCAGCCCAACTTTATCATATATATAACAAGGTAGAATTGTAGTACATTGTGAGGATATGGATTCAGGAAGCACTGGACTCAGATTTGACAGCCTGACAATCACTGGTAAGTTGTTGGCCCTTTTGATGAGCCAGTTATAGGGTAAAGCTTCTGATGTCTCTAGGCTAAAACCGGATAAATACCAAACAACTTCCTCGTCCTTCATTTATCAAACTTATAATGGATGAAAGTCACAAATTTGAGATTGTCTTTTGCAATCACGTAGTTCAGTACCAGCAGAATCTAGGCAGGTTCTGCTACCATGGATGCACCTCCTGGGATGACTAGGTTGCTGGAGAAGTACCATTCTAAAAACAGCCCCCCCATCCGGCCTTATTCCTTGTGTGCCTCCTCTTCACCTTTCAACCTTCACTACTTTTTACTTTATCTGACGCCTGTCACCTCAAAACATGACCTTAAGGAAAGGCACTATTGTGTACTTTTCTGTGCTACTTAACTAAGAATGATAGGAAACAACCCCCCACAAAAAATTCACTTTAAGGATGTGCTCTTAGGAGATTTGCCTCCTCTGTTACTTCTCTGCTTATAAACTAGAAAACTGTCCTAGAAAATTTAAGTTAGCCTTAGATGTCAGAGGTATGAGAGAACCCAAGCCTTCTGATGTGTAACCCAGAATGGGGCCCATGTGCCCTAACAAAAGCTGTTCTGAAATATATGTTAGAGTGGAGAATCAGATCTACCATTGTTTTTTTTAAATAACTTTATGAAAATTAAAAAAATTAGACAATCTTAGAAAATACCTTATTGAGGTAAGCTACTGAGGAAATCAGATATTTAAATAGGGTAAGAATAGAAGGGGTTTAAGATGATTTTTAATTAGACTCCAGATGTGCCCAGAGCTTTATATGGTATTATGTTTGGACCTTATCTCCCAACCCTGGGAGGTAAGCAGCAATATGCCCACTTTATGAACAAGGGCCCCACATGCAGAAGAGTTATGTAAGCTTGCTCAAAATAGCACAGCCAACACATGGATGATGAATTTGGGTACTTTTTGGTTCAGGGACCATCTGTGATGGGCCACTTTGCATCATTTGAAGCCCACACATGGGGGCCTGGAAACATTGCTGGAAGGGAGGGTTCAAGTATCACTGGGCTGGGAAGTGGTAGATTTACCCCTCACTGAAAACCATGCATCACCACATCTGTACTCAAAACGCCACCATAAGGGTACCTGGGTGGCTCAGCTGGTTGAGTGGCCGATTCTTGATTTCGCCTCAGGTCGTGATCTTGGGGTCATGAGATTGAGCTCCATGTAGGGCTCTGTTCTTTGTGGGGAGTCTGCTTGAAATGCTTTCCCTCTTCCCCTCCTCTCCCTCTCTCTCTCCTTTTCTCTCTCTCTCTCTCTCTCATTCTCTCCATCTCTCAAATAAATAAATAAATAAATCTTAAAAAAACAAATAAAACACCACCATATCCCCTGCATACATGCTGGCACATGCAGCCCGACTCCTAGGGATCTGGGTGTGCCCTTTTCCTCTTTGTAATAAGCTTTCATTCATTTAAATTCATACATAAGCTTTATAATCAGCTTTCATTCTTAGACTTATCCCTTCTGTAAAGGGTCCTTCCTTCCCAGAGTCAGCCCTTTCCATCCCACTCCCACGGCCCTTTGTCCATGTCCACCCTTATAACACATACACTGTGCTGCATTAGGGAACTTCCCTTTCTGGACTGTGAGCTGTCTCTGACATAGGAATGGCTTTCTTGTTCCTTTCTCCATCCTCACAGGGAAAATACACAAAACTCAGGCCTCCACCAGAATTCCAGCAAACCAAATTCTGAAATAATATTATAAATTGTTATGCCATTTTAAAATAAATATTTCTGTCTTGCTATCTAAAGGAAGTAAGATCAATGGATTGATACAAAACTCAAATGGTGTTGAACCCATAGGGTGGAAACTATATGTATTTTTATACTTGTCCCCAACATGCATATCTTTAAGTATTAGGTCAAAAACTCTTTAGTACTTTTTCTTCCCTTTTCTCTTTAATCCCTAATTGCCAATAAAAAGCTCTTGTTTAATGGAAATGAATGTTTTCACAATAATATTATATGTAATATCATACATATAACATAAACAAAAAAAGCCAAAATTAATCATTTTAAAACTATTTTCACACTGTTGAACACTGAATAATTGGACTTTGCAATCAGAGAAGTAGTTTAAAGAATAGAGAATTGAAGGGGGAAAATATAATGCAATTTAGATAAACATGCCAAATACCTATAGGGAGAAAAAAGAATCATTCACAAGCAACACTCTCGTGTAACTGAGATAAAAGATAATGCAAATAACTACTTGTTTACACTTTGCAGAAATTAATGTTTTGTTAACTACATTTGTTATACTTTAATATATGCAATGAGTAAGGATTTAATTGGGTTTGCCTCAGCTCCTATTAACACACAAAATATGACATCAAACTATTTCCTGATATGAAACTAGATATACATAATAATATACATTTTTAAACTCAGAATTTTTAATAAAACTGCATCTATTATTTGTTAATGAAATAACTGTGTTCTTTATATGTAGCGGGAATGCAATAAAGCTTACATCGCCGAGGCTCAGTGTCCTCACTAAGAAAACTTATGGTTGGGCGCCTGGGTGGCTCAGTTGGTTAAGCGACTGCCTTCGGCTCAGGTCATGATCCTGGAGTCCTGGGATCAAGACCCACATCGGGCTCCCTGCTCAGCAGGGAGTCTGCTTCTCCCTCTGACCCTCCCCCCTCTCATGCTCTCTCTATCTCATTCTCTCTCTCAAATAAATAAATAAAATTTAAAAAAAAAAAAAAAGAAAACTTATGGTTGATGTGGATAATGCTTAATGTTCTTCCAGTTATAACATTGATTAATTAAACTACTTGTATATATACATTGTTCTGAATACAGGAATTTTGCTGAATACCGAAGAGAAACAAATACAATAAGTTACAGATTCACCTTAAAAATAGCTTATGGGGCGCCTGGGTGGCTCAGTCATTAAGCAGCTGCCTTCGGCTCAGGTCATGATCCCAGAGTCCTGGGATCGAGCCCCACATTGGGCTCCCTGCTCAGCAGGAAGCCTGCTTCTCCGTCTCCCACTCCCCCTGCTTGTGTTCCTGCTCTCGCTGTCTCTGTCTCTGTCAAATAAATAAATAAAATCTTAAAAAAAAAAATAGCTTATGGTTGAGTTGGTGAGATTAGATGCCCATGCAGATAATTATAACACCAGGGTCAAGCCGTACCAAAATAAGGGAATGATGATAGAGGCCATGGAATTTTGAAGAAGGCAAGCTTTCTTCCTCAGTCAAGGAAGACTTCATGGAGTTGGTGGTGTTGAAATTTTGCTAGGATTTGAATGTGCAAGATGTAGGATTGGCATTTCAGGAGCAGGGATCATAAGCAAAGACATGGACATGCAAAACGTGTATGTGAGAGAGAGCAGCAGTTACATTTAACTTGTGTTACACAGTGCACCGTTGTCAACAATAGTCATCATATTAGTAGAACTTCAATGCTGTCACCAATAATAATAATAATAATAATAATAATGGTCAGTATGTGAGATGATAGATTTGTCAACTGTATCTCAATAACGCTGAAAAAATAAAAGAGAGATGGGGAAAAATTAACTGGGCATTGAGTGCATGGAAAGAATACTGATAAGTGACTAGAAAGGCAGGCTGGACAAGTCACCGAGGAGACCATGATCATGAGAAACTAGTGAAGCTGTTGAGGCAAGTGTGGTGGATGGCCATAAGATAATTTATCTGTCTTAATGAATTAATTTATTGTCAGAGTTTAAGGTGCATTGGAATGGTTCGTGGTTGAAGGTGGCAAAGCTATTAGGGAGGTAGTGGCCATTGATGTTAGAGGTGAGGGGTGGCCAGATGCACAATGTAATGGGCAGGATGGGGAAGAGAGCAGGAGATGGTGATCCCGACTAAGTTTTGACTTTGATTGACAAGTGATTTTTCATGGAGCACAGAGGGTGGAAGGAACCAGAGATGACCTTCAAATTTTGAAGCTCAGTGACCAGGAAGTAGTGATGCCATGGAAAGTAGTGACAGTGTCCTAGAGAGGTTCAGTCTGGCAGAGGTTGAATGTGAGGTTGTCCTGATAGAGCTTGGGGAATGGCGCTCAGGGAACGGGATGATGGTCAGCAAGAGTGGTGGTAGGAATCAGTGCTAGAAAATAGACAACAGTGAACACACAGAAGGTAAAACGAAGGTATGAAAGCAAACAGAGAGTAGACCTGGGGTTGCCAAGGAGCCAGGAACAGGTAATGAAGGAGCCAGCAGTGGGTGGCACTGTGAATGCGAAATGTATGCAGACTCTAGGGCAGAGATTAAACAAACAACTGAAATTTGCTGTGGAATTGTAAAGATAATAGACGCTATATTTTGTTGATTATATTCTAGTGAGAGTCACTTTGTATTTTAAATTCTTTTGTTTTACATCGTTAGGGTTTTTAGGTGTTCACTGAAGTATTTGGTTTTGGGGATCGTATTTCTTAATGCTCTGAAGTTCTGCTGTTTGTGTGGATCATATCAAAATCAGTTCATCAATATTTTAGGGAAGGCAGGTTGAAACACACTCAATGTAATATTTCTTTTTTTTTTTTAAGATTTTATTTATTTATTTGAGAGAGAATGAGAGACAGATAGCAAGAGAGGGAAGAGGGTCAGAGGGAGAAGCAGACTCCCTGCTGAGCAGGGAGCCCGATGTGGGACTCGATCCTGGGACTCCAGGATCATGACCCGAGCCGAAGGCAGTCGCTTAACCAACTGAGCCACCCAGGCGCCCCTGTAATATTACTTTTTTAGCTTTCCTATTTTATTTTTCCACATAGCATTATTATTAATTTAAATGAAATTCTTCTTTAACCTGTTCTAGTTTCATAATACTAGTTCTCAAAAATCACTTTTCTTTTCCTATAAAGATTAATTGTATTTAATCTAGAAACATAAAACATGCAATTTTACCATTATTATTGTAGAGCACATTACACATACAAAAAAGAAGTTATAAAAAGTCTGCTTATCTCCTAGCAGAGTTACTAGCTTTGAGTTTTAAAAAGGTGAACTGTTGTAGAAGTCCATCATAAATGTAACATGAATAAAATAATTACAGTATTAGCTGGTAAAGTGGTGGTCTGGACAATGTGGTAACAGGTCTAACATAGCTGGAAAGTGAATTTGTTTAAAAAATAAGATGACATCTGTTCTATTCAGGCAACTTGCTATCTTTACACGTATCACAGAGACCACAACCTGATTTTATAGAGGGTAAGTTGCTTTGCTCATTAGCTTAAAGAAGTTGTAGGTCTGCATTTTGCATCGTAAGCAGTCTTGTGCTCATGCCATGGAATAACTATGGATGGTTCATTATATCATCCTTCTTCATGTTTTACTGTACTCTCCACCAACCTGCTCATTGGCCAGGAGCTGCTTGTGAGTCCAGAAGGAGACTCCTGAAACTGTTCTATTTACCAGAGAGGCTGGCTGGAGGTTGAATTCAATCTCAGTATCAGTCTTATTTTTTGCTCTTACATGATCAGAAAGCTTCATGAATCCTCATACAGCCTCCAGACTGTTCAATTGATATACATAGCCTTTAGAAATCCTTTCAATATAGACTTTATTTCCCTGCAGATAATTTTTTAGTTGTTAATGCAAGGAAGAAAGTAAAACTATAATTACCTGGCTGACACAAAATCATATTTTTCTAGGTGAAAAATGGAGATACCAAGGATCTGGAGTTTTCAAACAATTGTGTAAATGTTACAGCTTTGAGAGTCAATTTCACAAACAGAATGAGTATCATGACAGCTTTCCTTGATATACAGTAATTGAACGACAGGTTCATGATTTTATCTGAAATGTAGTAACAGAACTCCCTATTTAATCCTTACACTTCACAAATTTAAGGCCAAGGCTAGCTTTTTAACACATTACTGCACGTTTCTTTTTCCAGCAACAAAAAAGCCATTCATTTATCTAACAAGAATTTGTGTGAATTATTGCTGTTCCATGCACAATTGGGAATTTACAAAGTGATTATGATAAAATATTACTTGGAAAGTGGAGAAATAATTTTGGACTGGGGTAAGATTCTCAGAGGAAAAAAAAAGAAAAACAAATGGAGAGAAATAGTATAGTGAGCTAGAAGCAAAGCAGGGAATCCGTGTGAAGACAGGCACAGAAGGAGCATGTCTGTTTCAAGTGCAGTGTGGACCACGGAGGGAGAATGACGAAGAGTCCCCTGTGTGCCGTTGGCCATACGTGGGGAGACACCAGGGCAAGTTGACCAAGTTGACAAGGGTCCTGGGGTCTATTGATCATGCCCAAGCAGAGAAAAATTGTGAAAATATTTGTGAAGAGAAGAAAAGATGACTCACGATGGTAACACGTATAGGGCATGCGGTCAAGAAATAAATATCCATACTGAAAAGAGCTATAAATCATGTTTTCTTGTACATTAATGAATTTGGCTCTGACTCACCTTCCCGGGACTGTTGCTTTCACATGCTTTTGTATCTTGCTCATCTCCTAGCTATTGAATTATCACAGTTGTTGTCCTAAGTAGTCTCAACTTTCTTCACACTTGGAATATTGCCACCACATCCCTTGGGTTTAAACATATTTGAAAGTAAAGAAAATGGGTAGTAGCTAATTTTAGAGCCAGAAGCAAATTAATAGACAGTAGAGCTACGTAGAATATCTAAGTGGAGGTAAAGAGGTTGGCCAAGTGTGGTTGTCCTGAATGCACAGTTCATCTGCTGGAAATGAGAGTGGGGTGATGGTGTCCACAATTTGAAGAAAGTTCAGAAGATTTGGGAGAGATCTGGGAGTGTTTTCAGAGAGGTGAAATAAGCAAGAGAAAAACATATTTACCAGTGCAGGTAATAAGTTTCCAGTTCTTCTTTCCAGCAATCTTCAAAGAAAAAATGGAGCAAGCATAGAAGCTACCACTGAATGAAAAGACACAGGTATCTTTTAGGAACAACCCATTACTGGTAAAGCATAATTTCCATACACAGGAGAAGAAAAAAAAAGTTGATAATTTTGCCCATTGGACATAATTAATCATTGTGTTTAAAATTAAAGAATACTTAGCTTGTTAAACATATATGTTTTCCTTTTTTTTTTTTTTTAAGATTTTATTTATTTATTTGACAGAGAGAGAGACACAGCGAGAGAGGGAACACAAGCAGGGGGAGCGGGAGAGGGAGAAGCAGGCTCCCCACCGAGCAGGGAGCCCAATGCGGGCTCGATCCCAGGACCCTGGGATCATGACCTGAGCCGAAGGCAGACACTTAACGACTGAGCCACCCAGGAGCCCTATGTTTTCCTTTTTAAATTTGTAAGTTACTCAAATATTCCACAGGGGACAATAAAGCACAGAAGTTGAATTCTTTAGCTTTGGTTTAAAAATGACTTTTTAAATGTTGCAATAGAAAGAAAAGTTAGCTTACAAATTGTTTAAAAACAATTTATCAATTTTAAAAATGTTATATTCTCATTTTGAAACTAAATAAAGGAACAATATGGGGAAATTCAGTAGCTATCAGGATAAGCATTTTATGATGCATCATAAATATTATAGCCGTATTGTTACTGGAATGACTGCAGACATAAACAACATTTATTAGGCTGATTTATCTGAAATTTGCATGGTGCCTTGTTCCATCTAATAATTAATTCTAATGACCAGAACACGTAATGAAGTTTTCATTCCCACAGCCTCACGGGAGTTTGAGAATCACACCAACAACTTATTTAAATTATTCTTTGGGGCATGATTAGTCATTTCTCATTTGCTTCATTTGTTTCTTCCTTTCATTTTTGATAGCCTACATTAACTCCAAATCCTGAATTATTTGAAACATGCACTGTACTGTCACATTCTAATTTATTCTTACATGAAATGTTGCATTTTATTTTATGGAGATCATTGATCCTTACCTTTTAGTCATTTTTCAGACTTTTCTCTTGAGTCTATCAATGACATTTAACAAAAGCAATATTGTTTCTACAAGTTGTCATTAAAAAATACTTGTCTACCTTCCATCTATAATCTAAGGGTGTCTTAAATGTCTACAATTAAATGGTGGTTTCCTATACAATGTTGATGTGCAGCCACATATTTTAAGCTCAGGAGGAAATTGCAATTGTCTTCAGTTGTTGGATGAATTAAAGAAATTTTATTCTATATGATCTTATTTTATTTAAAAAGGATATACATTTATTATGAAAAATTGAGAGTACAAAAAGTAGGAATAAAAAGAGTCAATCACTGGTCCATAATCCATTGGTAATCTTACAGCGTTTTGGGGTATTTCTACCTTTTTTTCCCTAGAAATATTTAAGTTAATATTGTTTTATAGTTAAAATCTATAGTTATCTTGTTTTATGTTATAATCAAATTTTCTATACATTTATAAATATAAAACAAATTCTCGCTCTTGAATTCTTAGTTTTGATTATGCTCAACTCTGTGGGTCATAGCATCAAAAAGTTTTATGTAGTTTTTTTTTTAATTATGACATTCTTTTTTCCCTGAGCCTTTGCATATAAGAGAATTCCTTTATTTTTAAAAGTGAAAAATGACATTAGCTAGTTTTAAAATTCTTTCAGAAAACCTTTTTCCCTAAAAACATTTATGTAATACTACTATCTTAATCTGTGTTTAGTATTGCAGAGAACAGCAATACTAAATGAGTTTTTTCTCTCCCACAATGTCAAGTGTGACATTAAAACCCAAGACTATGTATTTTACTTCAAACTATATTTAGGTGCTAATCTCACTAGTGATTTTAAATCAATGTTGCGATTGTAATGTAGAGAACTCTGTTGGTTTGGATACTGAGATCTCTGTATCAGCACAGTAAAAAAAATTTTTTAATAATGTATTCTATTTTCTTCCTTAAATTTTACTTCAATTCTCTGTTTGCTGGCCATCGTATCTATCCTGTTCTTTCCTTCTTTTTTCTTATAATTTACAACTCTGTGTCTTTTCAAGTTTTCTGTCTAATCACAGATTTCATTGACTTTCTCTGCTGGGGTGGCAGAGGTTGTCCAATTTCCAGACACCCCCATTCCAGTATCTGCTTGAGTTGATACACCTGCTTCTATTCTCCCCAGGCACCTGCTCCTAACATGCTGTGGTCATTGATTTCACCCTCATCCTTACAGAAACATCTTCTCCAACCTTGAACGGGTCTCTGTAGCTACTGAGTGATACCCAGGCAGAAACGTCTTCTTTTGCTTTGATTCTTTCAACGATATGATGAAGGAAATAAAATAGTATTGTTGGCTTTTCACAGCCACTCCAAGAAGGTATTTGATTCATTCAGCCACAGGTGGCTTAACTAGTTTGAAAACTAGTCTCAGATCCAGGACTTCTGACATACACCTCTGTTTTTTGTTTTTTGTTTTTTTCCCCATTATATTAGACTTTCTCCATTATCTTAGACTGCCTTGTAACTTTGGAAAAAAAACCAAAAAACTATCCATCTGATGTGCTGACATTCTTCAAATTATTTGGAATCCCAGTGCCAGGCATTTAGCTAAAACTCAATAAATAGAATGGTAAATACGTCTTCCACTTTGCAAATGTTTCAGTATGTTCCTTTCTGGAAGAGTTATATTTAAATTTGGAGGCAGTAGTATTGGTTAAGAACGTGGACTTGAGGGGTGCCTGGGTGGCTCAGTGGGTTAAGAATCTCCCTGCGTTTGGCTCAGGTCATGATCCTGGGGCCCTGGGATCAAGCCCCGCATCGGACTCTGATCAGCAGGGAGACTGCTTCTCCCTCTCCCTCTGCTGCTCCCCCTGCTTGTGCTCTCTCACTCTCGCTCTTTCTCAAATAAATAAATAAATAAAATCTAAAAAAAAAAAACAACAACACATGGACTTGAGGTCATAATGTCTAGATGCAAAGTTTTGCTTGCTGTGAGACCTCTTTCAAGTAAAGGGACACTTTATAGTGTAGTTTATTAACGGGTCAAGCGGGGGATTCTTTTTTTTTTTTTTTTTTTTTTGACAGAGAGAGACACAGTGAGAGAGGAAACACAGCAGGAGGAGAGGGAGAGGGAGAAGCAGGCTTCCTGCCGAGCAGGGAGCCCGATGCGGGACTCGATCCCAAGACCCTGGGACCATGACCTGAGCTGAAGGCAGATGCTTAACGACTGAGCCACCCAGGCGCCCCCAAGTGGGGGTTTCTAATACGCTCCTCTTCACAGGGTTGTTGAGAAGATTGAATACAGCACTATTTTAAAACATGTAAAACAGTGACTGACATCCTGTAAGCATTATTCAATTGTTTGCTATTTATTTATTTATTTTTTATTTTTTATTTTTTTAAGATTTTTTATTTATTTAACAGAGAGAGACATAGCGAGAGCAGGAACACAAGCAGGGGGAGTGGGAGAGGGAGAAGCAGGCTCCCCGCCGAGCAGGGAGCCCGATGCGGGGCTCAATCCCAGGACCCTGGGATCATGACCTGAGCCGAAGGCAGACGCTTAACGACTGAGCCACCCAGGCGCCCCTGTTTGCTATTTATTATTATTATAATTTTATCCCTCCTTCATAACCAAACACTTGTCCTTTCAAAGTGTGCCCTGAGATCTTAATCTTCCCCACAATAAACCTTTTGGGTCCCTGCATACAATAGGCCACTCCAATGCCTAGGATGAGGAAGGACTTTAGCATATGTTCAAAAAACACCTGTTAAATGAACTCAGGTTGGGGGGAGACATACACATGAATTAGTAAATACCAGATAAAATTATCATTTTCCCACAGAATATTTGGTTATTAACTAGTTCCATGTTAGTCCCTAATCCCCAGCAGCTTGCAAAGTCCATGCACCACAGGCATAAATTAAGATTGAGAGCATTCTAAATATGATAAACTGGCCATGGAAGATCAGAAACTTGCTTTCTCTCCCTCCTTACATAGAGTGCCTCAATTTCTCTTTTTAAATGATATTTTGAGCAAAGAATAATTGTGTATATTCCTCTCCTCCAAGTTTCTATCTCGGAAGTACATGTGAAGTTCTAAACTCCAATAACATTACAAAAGTCACAAAATCAGTTTTCTTGAATATTACTCAGTGGGGATCTGTAGCTGCCTTGGTGATTGAACAGAATGCCAGCATCCTCTTACATTTCATTTGCACCACTTATTCCTGAAAAATCCAGATACAGGGCTCTTGTTTATATTAAGGACACATAGGATTGTCAAATGCACTTGACATTTAATTTCCTCAAATCTTTAAAATTACATACATTCTAGATTCTTGATACCTATTCAAAAGGAAAGTAACATTGATGGCATTGACTTTAAAAATGTACAAAACTTTTAATTTATTAACTACATTGGTATTTTGAAAGGTAGATGTTGAATATAATTGCTACATTAGAAATCTGACTGAGTCATATATGTCAATTTTAGGATAAAATTTATTTTTAAAAAGTACTTATATATATTCAAATAACATATCAATTAAAATAAATTTATTTGATCAATGTATAGCACAGGCAAATCAATAAATGCATACATAAACATATGATAAATGCTCATAATGTGTTTCTCTTATTTTTTTCAAATGTCAGTAATATGTTCTTGATAATACACATTCCTACTGTAAGTTACAGATTAATTGGAAAAGGATCATGTGTGACATATATTAAAAGAAGTCAGTTGTTCTAACTGGAAAATGTATTGTGTTTACCTTCTAGATGATATTAATAAAAGAGAACTAGAGATATAAGAAAATAAATTAGGGCGCCTGGGTGGCTCAGTTGGTTAAGCGACTGCCTTCGGCTCAGATCGTGATCCTGGAGTCCCGGGATAGAGTCCCACGTCGGGCTCCCTGCTCAGCAGGGAGTCTGCCTCTCTCTCTGACCTTCCCCCCTCTCATGCTCTCTATCTCATTCTCTCTCTCAAATAAATAAATAAAATCTTTAAAAAAAAAAAAAAGAAAAGAAATTATATGAAAGCTAGCCTGAGACATATATGATGAGTCATAAAGAAAGTAGCGAATCCAATGAGAAGAAATACATTTATTTTATTTTTTTTTAAAGATTTTATTTATTTATTTGAGAGAGAGAATGAGATAGAGAGCA
>NW_028069479.1:0-7888 GCF_054177405.1 Leptonychotes weddellii
TGGCCATGTCACACACTCTCTGTGATCTTAGAAAACTTAGTGGGTATAAGACCCTGGCCCTGTTTCCTTTATTCAAGAGATCACTCAGATTGACTAGGAACCTGAGTTCAATCCTGAATTCCCAGAGTAGGACCTTGATTCGTCTAGCAGAGTGAAGGTGCACTTGGAGTCCAATGAACCATGGCTGGTGTGGAGAGGTTATAATGAACTGAAATGTAAGGCTGCAGAGGCGCACCCCTGGGTGTTAGTGGAGGATCAATATGCTAGTGGCCTGCTGAACAAACATCCTAAGAGATACCTACAGTATTACCTACATCTTTAAATGAAAGTTTGGCACTGAATGATTAACTGGATTCAGAGGAGTAGGAAACTCAAAATGAGGAGCACTGCCTTTTTGCTACCTGCCATGTGGCTTGTTTCAGCTTACATCATAGATGCATTATCCACAGTACAAGACTGGAAGTTCTTGTGGTAAGAAGCCGCATTTTCTGGTTTTCTGACAAACACTAAATATTCTACTGAGGCTCACAAATAAGCAACAATGACATCAGCATCATGGCTTTTTCATTACTGATACTAGTATGGAAGCTATCCTTCATGTCTTAAGTAATCCCTAGGTAATCAAAACAAGGTACAACCTAGTTGGAAAACCCATTTGTTTCACTGCTGGGGACTGCTGTAATGTGGAGAAGTGAGGAATATGAGAATGACTTATGTCATTACTAGTAGAGAATATGAGGCCTTCTCCAGCCCTCCTGTTTTATTTGACTACAAATTAGATGTTATGAACTTAGCAGAGGCCATGGCCATCTGCATCCTCTTTCCATTAAGGATAGCACCAGTCCTGAAGCCAGAGAAACAGTGACAAGTCACCAGGAATCCACATGAAGTCTGAATTATCAACAATTTAAAGTTGAGGTGTCACAACATTGCAGCAGCAGGATATGAAGCTGGAGTGGAGATGGGGAAGTCACACCATGTGCCCTGTGTCCTACACTTGTCCACATGACCCCTGTTGTCCCAACAATAAACCCTCAGGTATTAAACTAGATCATGGAGCAGCAGGTAATCACTGAGCCATTCAGTGCAAGATGCCATGAGAGATGTGCTTTTGTATGGTTCTGGCACAAAAATAGACACAGACCAATGGGACAGAATTAAAATCCCAGAAATAAACTCTCACATATATGGTCAACTAATATTTGACAAGGGAACCAAGAATACTCAGTGGGGAAAAGATAGTCTCTTCCATAAATGGTGCAGAGAAAACTGGAATTCACATGCAGAAGAATGAAATTGGACCCCCTATCTTACACAGGGAACAAAAATTCTCTCAAAATGGATTAAAGACTCAAACAAGACCTAAAACCATAAAACTCAGAAGAAAACATCAGGAAAACCTTCTTGATATTGGTGTTGGCAATGATTTTTTTTGGATATGACATCAAAAGCACAAGCAACGAAAGCAAAACTTAAAGTGGGACTAAATTAAACTAAAGAGTTTCTACACAGCAAGAGAAACAAGAGAATGAAGATAGAGTCTATGGCATTGGAGAAAATATTTTCAAACTCTATATCTGATGAGGAGTTAATATTGAAAATACATAAAGAGCTCATACAATTCAATAGCAAAAAAAAAAAAAAAAGCCCTCCCCCAAAAATGACAGAGGGACTAAACTAAAGCATTTTTCCAAAAAAGATATTACAAATGGCTAACAAGTACTTGGAACAATTTTTTAACAATGTGAGGAGAGTGGATCCAATTATATACACTTTGGAGAAAGAATGTTTATTGTCTGTAGAACAACAACAACAAAAGCTGACTTAACCCTTTCAAGAAACAGAAGGCCAGGCAAGGTTTGCTTATTTACAGGATCAGAGGGCTTCTGGCCAAATCCCCTGGAAGCTCAGGAGCAAAGATGAAGCCCAAGGAGATGAACAGGAAAGGGCTGCGACGTGTGTGCATGGCTGTGGAATTGTATCCTGAGCTTCATTAAGGAGAGGCCACGTTTCCTGAAACAGCCCGTCCCCATTATGACCCAAAGGAAAAGGGTGTGATCAATATCCTCTTTGAAAGGGATGGGAAAATGGCACCCTTCCCTGCACTCACACACTTTTTTCTGGCTCAGCAAGAAAGAGCAGGCCCTCCCAGCCTCTGCTCACCATCTGTGCTGAAAAAGGTGGAAATTACTAGTTTACCTTTTACCTTCAAGGAAAATTCCAGCAATTACAAAGTAGATGTAAAAAATATATATATCTTAAGACAGATAACCTCTGGTTCTGAGACTCTTACTGTCTAAAGTTCAGAAAATTTCCTCAATTCTCTCTCATACCCAAGGCAGACTTAAAACAGAAAAATATTGGCAGAAAAGTGGTCAGAGAATGTATTCTGACAGGCTTAATGGAAGAAATGTGGATTCAGGATTTTTCTGGATTCACACAGATAATTAAGGATTGAAAGGGCTCTGGGTTTTAGTTTATTTGTTCACCAACAGCTAATGATCATTAATAAGAATGGTAGTATTTGGTCAAAGCATTTGTCCTTTTTTTTTTTTTTTAAGATTTTAGTTTTAAATAATCTCTATACCCAATGTGGGTCTAGATCTCACAACTCCAAGATCAAGAGTCACATGCTCTATCAACTGAGCCAGCCAGGCACTCCACCATTTATCCTTTCTAAAAGGTTTAAGTACTATCATCTTTGAGGATATCCTACCTGTCTATAGGCAGCTGGCATTTATAAGGGCATTAGGCACAAGCAAAACACTGGATAAATTAGTTAAAAATTTGTTTCTCTGGAGCATCTGAGTGGCTCAGTGAGTTAAGCATCTGACTCTGATTTCAGCTTAGGTCCTGATCTCTGAGTCATGAGATCAAGCCCTGCGTTGGGTTCCGTGCTGAGCATGGAGCCTGCTTGGGATTCTCTCTGCCCAACACCCGCCCCCCCCTGCCCCAGCTTCCTCATGCTTGCTCGCTTTCTCTCCAAAAAAAAAAAAAATTGTTTTTCTTAAAGTGAATGTTGAGCATAATCATAGTCAAAGAATAAGGTTGTTTTTTTTTTTTTTCAAATAATAATGAGGGACTTAGAACAGCAATGTGATAGTCCAGATAAGATCAGGTTGGGCCAAGAAATATAGATAAGAGGAACAGAATGATTGAGAACAGGAAATTTTCCTTCATCTAGGAAAAGCTTCGGAATGCTCTTGACAGAACCCATTAGAGTCACCTTTTTAGTTATTGCATATATTTATGTTTAAATTAACTGTATAGTGAAAAGCATGTGGCACACATTTCCTTAATTTGACACTGTTAAACAGAAGATAAAGAATCAACTTAGCAGCAGGGTTTTTCTTTCTTTTCCTTTTTCTTTTAAGAGAAAGGAACATAGGGGCATCTGGGTGGCTCAGTCATTAAGCGTCTGCCTTCAGCTCAAGTCCTGATCTCGGTGTCCTGGGATCGAGCTCTGCATTGGGCTCCCTGCTCTGTGGGAAGCCTGCTTCTCCCTCTCCTGCCCCCCCCCCTGCTTGTGTTCCCTCTCTCACTGTGTCTCTCTCTGTCAAATAAATAAATTTTAAAAATCTTTAAAAAAAAGAGAAAGGAGGATAACATTAAATGTAAACTTTGATTGCATCCCAATTTCAGGAACATAAAGAATATGACAGAAAAAGGGTGTGTATTGGAATCAGAGAGAATACAATAGTTTCCTTTCCGTAGCACAAGCTCACTAATGCTCTATTAAATTCAAACTACTCCAAATTAAAGAATATGTGACTTGTTTTTTCCTCTCCTGAGTATTACCACAAGGACTCCAGTGTCCAGACTGGACAGAAACAGGTAAGCAGAACTCTTACAGAATCTCATTTTATCAAAGCCAAGTCACATCCGGGATTCTATTTAATTAGAAGGGGACAATAGTGATTTTCATGTTTGGACTCTTCATTCAGGCGCCAGGAAACCGAATTGTATAAAGAAGCTCAGAGTCATAAGTTATGAGTCCTACCCTGGTCATGTGTCTCTCTAGGTCTTGTAGCACTATCAACCCTCTCCCCATTGCCTTTCCCCTGCCTCCTCCCACCCCCACCCTTCATACTTCCACTTATGTAGTTGCTCTGGAGACATTGTTACTGCAAAATTTCCCTTAAATGGAATAGTCACTCAATTATATATAAATATATAAAACATACTATATATATAATTAAAGTAACTATCCTGTGTTGGAAGTCATAGGGATCACCAGGATATCAAGTGGCACAAAAGGTTGGGTTTTTTACTTTGTTTTATTTTGTTTTTGAGTGTAAAGCCTCTGATCTCATAGGCCATTTATGTGTTTATTCCACAAGATCATATTATATGAACAAGAATTCTCAAGGCATAATAGAAAAGCAAAGGGAAAAAAACTAAACAAAACATGATTTTCGTAACACTAATTGGTGCCTGGCCCTTTTATTAACTCAACACTGTGGTATGAATGTTTGTGTCCTCCTCCATAGCATTTACATGTTGAAATCCTAATGTGATGGTATTAGGATGTGGAGCCTTTGGGAGGTGCAGAGGTCATGAGAGTGGAGCCCTCATAAATAGGATTAGTGCTTTTATAAAAAGAGACCCCACAGAGCTCCCTAGCCCCTTCCACCACATAAGGACAAGGTGAAAAGATAGCTGTCTATGAACCAGGAAGTGGGCCTTCACCAGAACATGACCAAACAGACACATTTATCTTGGACTTCCAGCCTCCAGAACTGTGAGAAACAAATGTCTGTTACTTGTAAGCTATCCAGTCTGTACTTTTTTGTTACAGAAGCCCAAATAGACTAAGACATTCAGGTCCTTCTATTAGGACAATGTACTCATCCCCTAACTGCTGGGTGCATTGGTTGTTAACAGTACACAGTTCTCAAAACTTCCAATACTGTGTTTAGCCCACAGTTTCCCCTTGTCCTGAAATATCTGGAAGGTTAAATAGTTAATGGCCGTCTGATATAGGAATACAATTCTAGGAGGTGAACAGAAATTTTATATTATATTGAAACTGTAAGATATTAAGGAAGGAAATTGAAGAAGCCACAAATAAATGGAAAGACATTCCATGCTTATGGATTGGAAGAATTAATATTGTTAAAATGCCCATACCACCAAAAACAGATTCAGTGCAAATGCTATCAAAATTCCAATGGCATTTTTTACAGAAATAGAACAAGCAATCCTAAAATTTGTGTGGAACTACAAAAGACCCTGACTAGCCAAAGCAATCTTAAGAAAGAAGAACAAAGCTGGAGGCACCATGCTTCCTCATTTCAAAATATATTACAAAGCTACGGTAATTAAAACAGTGTGGTATTGGCATAAAACCTGATACATAGATCAATGGAACATAATAAAGAGTCCAGAAATGAGGCTACATATTTGTGGTCAATTAATTTATAACAAAGGAACCAAGAATATACAATGGGAAAAAGACAGTCTCTTCAGTAAGTGGTGCTGGGAGAATTAGACAGCCACACACAAAAGAATAAAACTGGACCACTATATTACATCACACACAAAAATTAACTAAAAGTGGATTAAAGACTTGAAAGTAAAATATGATACTATAAAAATCCTAGAAGAAAACATAGGCAATAAGCTCCTTGACATAGGTTTTGGTGATAATTTTTTGACTCTAACACCAAAAGCAAAAGAAACAAAACCAAAAATAAACAAGTGAAACTATATCAAACTAAAAAGCTGCTGCACAGCAAAGGAAACCATCAACAAAATGGAAAGAAAGCCTATTGAATGGGAAAAAAAATCATAGTCTGATAAGCTAATATCCAAACTATACAAAAAACTCATACAACTAAATAGCAAAAAGACAATCTGATGAAAAAATGGGTAGAAGATATGAACAGATCTTTTTCCCAAAGAAGACATACAGATGGCCAATAAGTACATGAAAAAATGCTCACCATCACTCATCATCAGGGAAGTGCAAATCAAAACCACAATGAGATATCACCTTACACATCTCAGAATAGCTATTATAAAACAAAACAAAACAAAACAAAACAAAAAAACAAATAACAAGTGTTGGTGAGGATGTGGAGAAAAGGGAACCTTTGAGCATTCTTGGTGGAAATGTGTATTGATAGAACCACTATGGAAAATAGTATGGGGGGGGGTTCTAAACATTTAAAAATAGAATTGCCATATGATCCAGCAATTCTGCTTCTGGGTATATTCAAAGAAAACAAAATACTAATTCAGAAAGATATATACACCTCCATGTTTCTTGCAGCATTATTTATAATAGTCAAGGTATAGAAACAACTTAAATGTCCATTGATGAATAAATAGATCAAGAAATTGTGATATGTATATATATATACATTTATAGAATAAAAATAAAATCTTGCCATTTATGGCAACAGGGATGGACTTCAAGGATAAAATGCTAAGTGAAATAAGTCAGTAAGAGAAAGACAAATATTGTATGATCTTTTATATGTAGAATCTTAAAAACATAAAACAAAAAGCAAGCTCCTAGAAACAGAGAACAGATTAGTGGTTTCAAGAAGAGCAGGTGGAGCACAGGACTGGAGGAAATGGGTGCACTTATTTTTAAAGTTCAAATAAATTGATTAAATTAAAAATAGTTTCCAAAGATTTGATTTAATTTTATTTTAAATCAGTACAATCCATAGTCGATTATCTTAAATTCCCACCTCTTACTGTTCAGTAATTATTTCCATTTATTATTATTATGTAAGAATTTCTGTGTACAGAAGACATAATAATTATACAACAGTGAATAATGTTGAGGTTTGTTTGTTTCTTTTTCCATCTGGCTTCTTATCTTTTTATTTTATTTTATTTTATTATTTTATTTTATTTTAATGTCATGTTAGTCACCATACAATACATCATTAGTTTTTGATGTAGTGATCCATGATTCATTGTTTTCATATAACACCACAATACATGCCCTCCTTAATACCCATCACCAGGTTAACCCATACAATGACGCTTCTCCCCTCTAAAACCCTCAGTTTCTTTCTTGGAGTCCATAGTCTCTCGTGGTTCATCTCCCCCTCCGATTTCCCCCCCCCTTCATTTTTCCCTTCCTTCTCCTAATGTCCTCCATGCTATTCCTTATGTACCACAAATAAGTGAAAGCAATATGTGATAATTGACTTTCCTGCTTGACTTATTTCACTTAGCATAATCTCCTCCAAACCCATCCATGATGATGTAAAAGCTGGGTATTCATCCTTTCTGATGGTTGAGTAATATTCCATTGTGTATATGGACCACATATTTGTTTTTATTTTATTTTATTATTTTATTTATTTTATTTTAAGTTATGTTAATCACCATTAATTACATCATTGGTATTTGATATGGTGTTCCATGATTCATTGTTTGCATATAACACCCAGTGATCCATTCAGTACATGCCCTCTTTAATACCCATCACCAGGCTAACACATCTCCACACCCCCCTCCCCTCCAGAATCCTCAGTTTGTTTCTCAGAATCCATAGTCTCTCATGGTTCCTCTCCTCCTCCAAATTCCCCCCCTTCATTTTTCCCTTCCTACTATCTTCTTTTTTGTTTTTATTATGTTATGTTAATCACCATACATTATATCATTAGTTTTTGATGTAGTGTTCCATGATTCATTGTTTGCGTATAACACCCAGTGCTCCATGCAGAACGTGCCCTTTTTAATACCCATCACCAGGCTAACCCATCCTCCCAACACCTCACCTCTAGAATCCTCAGTTTGTTTTTCAAAGTCCATCGTCTCTCATGGTTTATCTCCCCCTCCAATTCCCCCCTTCATTCTTCCCCTCCTGCTATCTTTTTCTGCTGCTGCTTTTTTTTTTTTTTTGTTAACATATAATGTATTA
>NW_028069480.1:0-384 GCF_054177405.1 Leptonychotes weddellii
GCGCCTGGGTGGCTCAGTTGGTTAAGCGACTGCCTTCGGCTCGGGTCATGATCCTGGAGTCCCGGGATCGAGTCCCGCATCGGGCTCCCTGCTCGGCAGGGAGTCTGCTTCTCCCTCTGACCCTCCTCCCTCTCATGCTCTCTGTCTCTCATTCTCTCTGTCTCAAATAAATAAATAAAATCTTTAAAAAAAAAAAAAAGTAATTGGACTGCAACTGAGATAATACTAAATGCACTTCAACTTGTGATAAATAACTTCAGTTATGAAACAGATATAGAGGAGCACATTTGCTTTCTTGTACAGTATTCTTTTTGGAAATCTGTTTTAAATTACAATAACCCTAAACCTAAGGTAGCTTATACATACCGTAAGTATAGTTTATAC
>NW_028069481.1:0-384 GCF_054177405.1 Leptonychotes weddellii
AGGGGCGCCTGGGTGGCTCAGTTGGTTAAGCGACTGCCTTCGGCTCAGGTCATGATCCTGGGGTCCCGGGATCGAGTCCCGCATCGGGCTCCCTGCTCAGCAGGGAGTCTGCTTCTCCCTCTGACCCTCCCCCCTCTCGTGCTCTCTCTCCCATTCTCTCTCTCAAATGAATAAATAAAATCTTTAAAAAAAAAAAAAAGATTACATTCCACAAATTGCTCAGTGTTTGGAAGATATAAATAACTGTAAGTCTGTTAGGTACCAACAATAAAAGCTTGTGAATCTTGAAATGAATTGATTTTATGATAAGTTTACTAATAATAAGTATTTTGATGTGAGCTCTGATCAGGCTACTGATTTTCAGTTTTAACCCCTCAAAAATAG
>NW_028069482.1:0-384 GCF_054177405.1 Leptonychotes weddellii
AGGCGCCCAGGAAAATGGCAGTTTTCTAATTCAATTGTGTTTCTTGCTTTTATTAGCCAAGATTCTTCCATAAAGATAAACTTTTCTCCATCAACTATATGATCACTCTGAACTATAGTCCACCCAATAAAGACAGGACCAATGGTTGTCTCTCTCCTTTTATTTACCTGTTTTATTTACCTAACAAACACACAAAAACCCACAAAAAGTTTTTGGTGAGTTTCATTTAAAGAGGATTTAAAGTATATATGATATGTCAATGAATTGTAATCATTATTCTGTTGGATGCTCAAACTGTCTCATCTTTGGCCACAGCGAGTCCCTTCAAATTGGACTCCATTTCCTTCCACAGGACCTGGTTGCCCTGGTAGCTTCCTCGCTTTC
>NW_028069483.1:0-384 GCF_054177405.1 Leptonychotes weddellii
CCTGGGTGGCTCAGATGGTTAAGCGTCTGCCTTCGGCTCAGGTCATGATCCCAGAGTCCTGGGATCGAGTCCCACATCGGGCTCCCGGCTCGGCGGGGAGCCTGCTTCTCCCTCTGACCCTCTCCCCTCTCATGCTGTTTCTCTCTCGCTCGCTCTCTAAAAAATAAATAAATAAAATCTTTAAAAAAAAAAAAAAAAGGGTCTCTTCCGCACTGGAGGGCAGGAGGCCAAGCCTCGGGGTCCTTAGGAGAGGAGCAGGACTGGAGAAGCCTCACTGGTTCACCGACTTCCAGCGTTGGAATATTTCCATTTTCCATCGTCACAGTTGGGAATTTTCCAGAGTCCCCTGGATTTTTAAAAATCTGCTATCTAAGTATTCTAGCA